>NC_091170.1:47593231-47623684 GCF_040958095.1 Procambarus clarkii | reverse complement strand
TCAGCCGGAATAGAGCGATTTTCGTGTACATCTTCCATCGGTAATACAAACGGAAAATCAGGAACATTTTAGTTAATACTAATGAAAACACATTGATTTTTATCATTTGTATTGGAAACAACATTGTCATATGTCTTTTCTTGGATCTAAATAATACGAAACCTCGCTCTATGATTTGAAGTCAAAATCCTCAAATATGGTTAAATATTGACTTTTTTCACGTTTTTCATGTAGTTTGATATTACGTAAGTATATTCATTTTTACCAATATTTCGATACTATTTCATGTAGTATCACGATATGTGATTTGGCCTTCAAATCTCAGAATTTCGCATAATATTGCATTTTAAGCAAGTTTTCTTGCATTTCGTTTCGTACGAAAAATCATCGAATTTAGCAATATTTTGACGTTTATCATCCCCTTTTCCTTTATGTGATTTAAACAAAATATCATCGAATTAGGCAATATTTTGCCGTTTTTCCACGTTTTTGTGAATTTTCAGTCTATGGGTAATAATTCATATATATACGATAAAAATAATGCAAACACATAATTGATTAGATAATAACTATAAATACTTCATTTTCATTCATCTATTTGTTTCTCGTTAAAATACTGAGTAAGATATTGAAAAGGGGAGAAGTTCGGTTTTTATTGCATATATCGACGTTTCAGCCGGAATAGAGCGATTTTCGTGTACATCTTCCATCGGTAATATAAACGGAAAATCAGGAACATTTTAGTTAATACTAATGAAAACACATTGATTTTTATCATTCGTATTGGAAACAACATTGTCATATGTCTTTTCTTGGATCTAAATAATACGAAACCTCGCTCTATGATTTGAAGTTAAAATCCTCAAATATGGTTAAATATTGACTTTTTCCACGTTTTTCATGTAGTTTGATACTACGTAAATATATTCATTTTTACCAATATTTCGATTCTATTTCATGTAGTATCACGATATGTGATTTGGCCTTCAAATCTCAGAATTTCGCATAATATTGCATTTTAAGGAAGTTTTCTTGCATTTTGTTTCGTACGAAAAATCATCGAATTTAGCAATATTTTGACGTTTATCATCCCCTTTTCCTTTATGTGATTTAAACAAAATATCATCGAATTAGGCAATATTTTGCCGTTTTTCCACGTTTTTGTGAATTTTCAGTCTATGGGTATTAATTCATATATATACGATAAAAATGATTCAAACACATAATTGATTAGATAATAACTATAAATACTTCATTTTCATTCATCTATTTGTTTCTCGTTAAAATACTGAGTAACATATTGAAAAGGGGAGAAGTTCGGTTTTAATTGCATATATCGACGTTTCAGCCGGAATAGAGCGATTTTCGTGTACATCTTTCATCGGTAATATAAACGGAAAATCAGAAACATTTTAGTTAATACTAATGAAAACACATTGATTTTTATCATTTGTATTGGAAACAACATTGTCATATGTCTTTTCTTGGATCTAAATAATACGAAACCTCGCTCTATGATTTGAAGTTAAAATCCTCAAATATGGTTAAATATTGACTTTTTTCACGTTTTTCATGTAGTTTGGTATTACGTAAATATATTCATTTTTAGCAATATTTCGATACTATTTCATGTAGTATCACGATATGTGATTTTGCCTTCAAATCTCAGAATTTCGCATAATATTGCATTTTAAGCAAGTTTTCTTGCATTTTGTTTCGTACGAAAAATCATCGAATTTAGCAATATTTTGACGTTTATCATCCCCTTTTCCTTTATGTGATTTAAACAAAATATCATCGAATTAGGCAATATTTTGCCGTTTTTCCACGTTTTTGTGAATTTTCAGTCTATGGGTATTAATTCATATATATACGATAAAAATGATGCAAACACATAATTGATTAGATAATAACCTTAAGTACTTCATTTTCAATCATCTATTTGTTTCTCGTTAAAATACTGAGCAAGATATTGAAAAAGGGAGAAGTTCTGTTTTTATTGCATATATCGACGTTTCAGCCGGAATAGAGCGATTTTCGTGTACATCTTCCATCGGTAATACAAACGGAAAATCAGGAACATTTTAGTTAATACTAATGAAAACACATTGATTTTTATCATTTGTATTGGAAACAACATTGTCATATGTCTTTTCTTGGATCTAAATAATACGAAACCTCGCTCTATGATTTGAAGTTAAAATCCTCAAATATGGTTAAATATTGACTTTTTTCACGTTTTTCATGTAGTTTGATATTACGAAAATATATTCATTTTTACCAATATTTCGATACTATTTCATGTAGTATCACGATATGTGATTTGGCCTTCAAATCTCAGAATTTCGCATAATATTGCATTTTAAGCAAGTTTTCTTGCATTTCGTTTCGTACGAAAAATCATCGAATTTAGCAATATTTTGACGTTTATCATCCCCTTTTCCTTTATGTGATTTAAACAAAATATCATCGAATTAGGCAATATTTTGCCGTTTTTCCTCGTTTTTGTGAATTTTCAGTCTATGGGTATTAATTCATATATATACGATAAAAATGATGCAAACACATAATTGATTGGATAATAACCTTAAATACTTCATTTTCAATCATCTATTTGTTTCTTGTTAAAATACTGAGTAAGATATTGAAAAGGGGAGAAGTCCTGTTTTTATTGCATATATTGACGTTTCAGACGGAATAGAGCGATTTTCGTGTACATCTTCCATCGGTAATACAAACGGAAAATCAGGAACATTTTAGTTAATACTAATGAAAACACATTGATTTTTTATCATTTGTATTGGAAACAACATTGTCATATGTCTTTTCTTGGATCTAAATAATACGAAACCTCGCTCTATGATTTGAAGTTAAAATCCTCAAATATGGTTAAATATTGACTTTTTTCACGTTTTTCATGTAGTTTGATATTACGTAAATATATTCATTTTTACCAATATTTCGATACTATTTCATGTAGTATCACGATATGTGATTTGGCCTTCAAATCTCAGAATTTCGCATAATATTGCATTTTAAGCAAGTTTTCTTGCATTTTGTTTCATACGAAAAATCATCGAATTTAGCAATATTTTGACGTTTATCATCCCCTTTTCCTTTATGTGACTTGAACAAAATATTATCGAATTAGGCAATATTTTGCCGTTTTTCCACGTTTTTGTGAATTTTCAGTCTATGGGTATTAATTCATATATATACGATAAAAATGATGCAAACACATAATTGATTGGATAATAACCTTAAATACTTCATTTTCAATCATCTATTTGTTTCTTGTTAAAATACTGAGTAAGATATTTAAAAGGGGAGAAGTCCTATTTTTATTGCATATATTGACGTTTCAGACGGAATAGAGCGATTTTCGTGTACATCTTCCATCGGTAATACAAACGGAAAATCAGGAACATTTTAGTTAATACTAATGAAAACACATTGATTTTTATCATTTGTATTGGAAACAACATTGTCATATGTCTTTTCTTGGATCTAAATAATACGAAACCTCGCTCTATGATTTGAAGTTAAAATCCTCAAATATGGTTAAATATTGACTTTTTTCACGTTTTTCATGTAGTTTGATATTACGTAAATATATTCATTTTTACCAATATTTCGATACTATTTCATGTAGTATCACGATATGTGATTTGGCCTTCAAATCTCAGAATTTCGCATAATATTGCATTTTAAGCAAGTTTTCTTGCATTTTGTTTCATACGAAAAATCATCGAATTTAGCAATATTTTGACGTTTATCATCCCCTTTTCCTTTATGTGACTTAAACAAAATATTATCGAATTAGGCAATATTTTGCCGTTTTTCCACGTTTTTGTGAATGTTCAGTCTAAGGGTATTAATTCATATATATACGATAAAAATGATGCTAACACATAATTGATTAGATAATAACTATAAATACTTCATTTTCATTCATCTATTTGTTTCTCGTTAAAATACTGAGTAATATATTGAAAAGGGGAGAAGTTCGGTTTTTATTGCATATATCGACGTTTCAGCCGGAATAGAGCGATTTTCGTGTACATCTTCCATCGGTAATATAAACGGAAAATCAGGAACATTTTAGTTAATACTAATGAAAACACATTGATTTTTATCATTTGTATTGGAAACAACATTGTCATATGTCTTTTCTTGGATCTAAATAATTCGAAACCTCGCTCTATGATTTGAAGTTAAAATCCTCAAATATGGTTAAATATTGACTTTTTTCACGTTTTTCATGTAGTTTGATACTACGTAAATATATTCATTTTTACCAATATTTCGATTCTATTTCATGTAGTATCACAATATGTGATTTGGCCTTCAAATCTCAGAATTTCGCATAATATTGCATTTTAAGGAAGTTTTCTTGCATTTTGTTTCGTACGAAAAATCATCGAATTTAGCAATATTTTGACGTTTATCATCCCCTTTTCCTTTATGTGTCTTAAACAAAATATTATCGAATTAGGCAATATTTTGCCGTTTTTCCACGTTTTTGTGAATGTTCAGTCTAAGGGTATTAATTCATATATATATACGATAAAAATGATGCAAACACATAATTGATTAGATAATAACTATAAATACTTCATTTTCATTCATCTATTTGTTTCTCGTTAAAATACTGAGTAATATATTGAAAAGGGGAGAAGTTCGGTTTTTATTGCATATATCGACGTTTCAGCCGGAATAGAGCGATTTTCGTGTACATCTTCCATCGGTAATATAAACGGAAAATCAGGAACATTTTAGTTAATACTAATGAAAACACATTGATTTTTATCATTTGTATTGGAAACAACATTGTCATATGTCTTTTCTTGGATCTAAATAATACGAAACCTCGCTCTATGATTTGAAGTTAAAATCCTCAAATATGGTTAAATATTGACTTTTTTCACGTTTTTCATGTAGTTTGATACTACGTATATATATTCATTTTTACCAATATTTCGATTCTATTTCATGTAGTATCACGATATGTGATTTGGCCTTCAAATCTCAGAATTTCGCATAATATTGCATTTTAAGGAAGTTTTCTTGCATTTTGTTTCGTACGAAAAATCATCGAATTTAGCAATATTTTGACGTTTATCATCCCCTTTTCCTTTATGTGATTTAAACAAAATATCATCGAATTAGGCAATATTTTGCCGTTTTCCACGTTTTTGTGAATTTTCAGTCTATGGGTATTAATTCATATATATACGATAAAAATGATTCAAACACATAATTGATTAGATAATAACTATAAATACTTCATTTTCATTCATCTATTTGTTTCTCGTTAAAATACTGAGCAAGATATTGAAAAAGGGAGAAGTTCTGTTTTTATTGCATATATCGACGCTTCAGCCGGAATAGAGCGATTTTCGTGTACATCTTCCATCGGTAATACAAACGGAAAATCAGGAACATTTTAGTTAATACTAATGAAAACACATTGATTTTTATCATTTGTATTGGAAACAACATTGTCATATGTCTTTTCTTGGATCTAAATAATACGAAACCTCGCTCTATGATTTGAAGTTAAAATCCTCAAATATGGTTAAATATTGACTTTTTTCACGTTTTTCATGTAGTTTGATATTACGTAAATATATTCATTTTTACCAATATTTCGATACTATTTCATGTAGTATCACGATATATGATTTGCCCTTCAAATCTCAGAATTTCGCATAATATTGCATTTTAAGCAAGTTTTCTTTCATTTTGTTTCATACGAAAAATCATCGAATTTAGCAATATTTTGACGTTTATCATCCCCTTTTCCTTTATGTGACTTAAACAAAATATTATCGAATTAGGCAATATTTTGCCGTTTTTCCACGTTTTTGTGAATGTTCAGTCTAAGGGTATTAATTCATATATATACGATAAAAATGATGCTAACACATAATTGATTAGATAATAACTATAAATACTTCATTTTCATTCATCTATTTGTTTCTCGTTAAAATACTGAGTAATATATTGAAAAGGGGAGAAGTTCGGTTTTTATTGCATATATCGACGTTTCAGCCGGAATAGAGCGATTTTCGTGTACATCTTCCATCGGTAATATAAACGGAAAATCAGGAACATTTTAGTTAATTGTAATGAAAACACATTGATTTTTATCATTTGTATTGGAAACAACATTGTCATATGTCTTTTCTTGGATCTAAATAATACGAAACCTCGCTCTATGATTTGAAGTTAAAATCCTCAAATATGGTTAAATATTGACTTTTTTCACGTTTTTCATGTAGTTTGATATTACGTAAATATATTCATTTTTACCAATATTTCGATTCTATTTCATGTAGTATCACGATATGTGATTTGGCCTTCAAATCTCAGAATTTCGCATAATATTGCATTTTAAGGAAGTTTTCTTGCATTTTGTTTCGTACGAAAAATCATCGAATTTAGCAATAATTTGACGTTTATCATCCCCTTTTCCTTTATGTGATTTAAACAAAATATCATCGAATTAGGCAATATTTTGCCGTTCTTCCACGTTTTTGTGAATTTTCAGTCTATGGGTATTAATTCATATATAAACGATAAAAATGATGCAAACACATAATTGATTAAATAATAACTATAAATACTTCATTTTCATTCATCTATTTGTTTCTCGTTAAAATACTGAGTAAGATAATGAAAAGGGGAGAAGTTCGGTTTTTATTGCATACATCAACGTTTCAGCCGGAATAGAGCGATTTTCGTGTACATCTTCCATCGGTAATATAAACGGAAAATCAGGAACATTTTAGTTAATACAAATGAAAACACATTGATTTTTATCATTTGTATTGGAAGCAACATTGTCATGTCTTTTCTTGGATCTAAATAATACGAAACCTCGCTCTATGATTTGAAGTTAAAATCCTCAAATATGGTTATATATTGACTTTTTTCACGTTTTTCATGTAGTTTGATATTACGTAAATATATTCATTTTTACCAATATTTCGATACTATTTCATGTAGTATCACGATATGTGATTTAGCCTTCAAATCTCAGAATTTCGCATAATATTGCATTTTAAGCAAGTTTTCTTGCATTTTGTTTCGTACGAAAAATCATCGAATTTAGCAATATTTTGACGTTATCATCCCCTTTTCCTTTATGTGACTTAAACAAAATATCATCGAATTAGGCAATATTTTGCCGTTTTTCCACGTTTTTGTGAATTTTCAGTCTATGGGTATTAATTCATATATAAACGATAAAAATGATGCAAACACATAATTGATTAAATAATAACTATAAATACTTCATTTTCATTCATCTATTTGTTTCTCGTTAAAATACTGAGTAAGATATTGAAAAGGGGAGAAGTTCGGTTTTTATTGCATACATCAACGTTTCAGCCGGAATAGAGCGATTTTCGTGTACATCTTCCATCGGTAATACAAACGGAAAATCAGGATCATTTTAGTTAATACTAATGAAAACACATTGATTTTTATCATTTGTATTGGAAACAACATTGTCATATGTCTTTTCTTGGATCTAAATAATAGGAAACCTCGCTCTATGATTTGAATGTAAAATCCTCAAATATAGTTAAATATTGACTTTTTTTACGTTTTCATGTAGTTTGATATTACGTAAATATATTCATTTTTACCAATATTTCGATACTATTTCATGTAGTATCACGGTATGTGATTTGGCCTTCAAATCTCAGAATTTCGCATAATATTGCATTTTAAGCAAGTTTTCTTGCATTTCGTTTCGTACGAAAAATCATCGAATTTAGCAATCTTTTGACGTTTATTATCCCCTTTTCCTTTATGTGACTTAAACAAAATATCATCGAATTAGGCAATATTTTGCCGTTTTTCCACGTTTTTGTGAATTTTCCGTCTATGGGTATTAATTCATATATATACGATAAAAATGATGCAAACACATAATTGATTAGATAATAACTATAAATACTTCATTTTCATTCATCTATTTGTTTCTCTTTAAAAAACTGAGTAATATATTGAAAAGGGGAGAAGTTCGGTTTTTATTGCATATATCGACGTTTCAGCCGGAATAGAGCGATTTTCATGTACATCTTCCATCGGTAATATAAACGGATAATCAGGAAGATTTTAGTTAAAACTAATGAAAACACATTGATTTTTATCATTTGTATTGGAAACATCCATTGTCATATGTCTTTTCTTGGATCTAAATAATACGAAACCTCGCTCTATGATTTGAAGTTAAAATCCTTAAATATGGTTAAATATTGACTTTTTACATGTTTTTCATGTAGTTTGATACTACGTAAATATATTAATTTTTACCAATATTTCGATTCTATTTCATGGAGTATCACGATATGTGATTTGGCCTTCAAATCTCAGAATTTCGCATAATATTGCATTTTAAGCAAGTTTTCTTGCATTTTGTTTCGTACGAAAAATCATCGAATTTAGCAATATTTTGACGTTTATCATCCCCTTTTCCTTTATGTGATTTAAACAAAATATCATCGAATTAGGCAATATTTTGCCGTTTTTCCACGTTTTTGTGAATTTTCAGTCTATGGGTATTAATTCATTTATATACGATAAAAATGATGCAAACACATAATTGATTAGATAATAACTATAAATTCTTCATTTTTATTCATCTATTTGTTTCTCGTTAAAATACTGAGTAAGCTATTGAAAAGGGGAGAAGTTCGGTTTTTATTGCATACATCAACGTTTCAGCCGGAATAGAGCGATTTTCGTGTACATCTTCCATCGGTAATATAAACGGAAAATCAGGAACATTTTAGTTAATACAAATGAAAACACATTGATTTTTATCATTTGTATTGGAAGCAACATTGTCATGTCTTTTCTTGGATCTAAATAATACGAAACCTCGCTCTATGATTTGAAGTTAAAATCCTCAAATATGGTTATATATTGACTTTTTTCACGTTTTTCATGTAGTTTGATATTACGTAAATATATTCATTTTTACCAATATTTCGATACTATTTCATGTAGTATCACGATATGTGATTTAGCCTTCAAATCTCAGAATTTCGCATAATATTGCATTTTAAGCAAGTTTTCTTGCATTTTGTTTCGTACGAAAAATCATCGAATTTAGCAATATTTTGACGTTATCATCCCCTTTTCCTTTATGTGACTTAAACAAAATATCATTGAATTAGGCAATATTTTGCCGTTTTTCCACGTTTTTGTGAATTTTCAGTCTATGGGTATTAATTCATATATATACGATAAAAATGATGCAAACACATAATTGATTAGATAATAACCTTAAATACTTAATTTTCAGTCATCTATTTGTTTCTCGTTAAAATACTGAGTAAGCTATTGAAAAGGGGAGAAGTTCTGTTTTTATTGCATATATCGACGTTTCAGCCGGAATAGAGCGATTTTCGTGTACATCTTCCATCGGTAATACAAACGGAAAATCAGGATCATTTTAGTTAATACTAATGAAAACACATTGATTTTTATCATTTGTATTGGAAACAACATTGTCATATGTCTTTTCTTGGATCTAAATAATAGGAAACCTCGCTCTATGATTTGAATGTAAAATCCTCAAATATAGTTAAATATTGACTTTTTTCACGTTTTTCATGTAGTTTGATATTACGTAAATATATTCATTTTTACCAATATTTCGATACTATTTCATGTAGTATCACGATATGTGATTTGGCCTTCAAATCTCAGAATTTCGCATAATATTGCATTTTAAGCAAGTTTTCTTGCATTTCGTTTCGTACGAAAAATCATCGAATTTAGCAATCTTTTGACGTTTATTATCCCCTTTTCCTTTATGTGACTTAAACAAAATATCATCGAATTAGGCAATATTTTGCCGTTTTTCCACGTTTTTGTGAATTTTCCGTCTATGGGTATTAATTCATATATATACGATAAAAATGATGCAAACACATAATTGATTAGATAATAACTATAAATACTTCATTTTCATTCATCTATTTGTTTCTCTTTAAAAAACTGAGTAATATATTGAAAAGGGGAGAAGTTCGGTTTTTATTGCATATATCGACGTTTCAGCCGGAATAGAGCGATTTTCATGTACATCTTCCATCGGTAATATAAACGGATAATCAGGAAGATTTTAGTTAAAACTAATGAAAACACATTGATTTTTATCATTTGTATTGGAAACATCCATTGTCATATGTCTTTTCTTGGATCTAAATAATACGAAACCTCGCTCTATGATTTGAAGTTAAAATCCTTAAATATGGTTAAATATTGACTTTTTACATGTTTTTCATGTAGTTTGATACTACGTAAATATATTAATTTTTACCAATATTTCGATTCTATTTCATGGAGTATCACGATATGTGATTTGGCCTTCAAATCTCAGATTTTCGCATAATATTGCATTTTAAGCAAGTTTTCTTGCATTTTGTTTCGTACGAAAAATCATCGAATTTAGCAATATTTTGACGTTTATCATCCCCTTTTCCTTTATGTGATTTAAACAAAATATCATCGAATTAGGCAATATTTTGCCGTTTTTCCACGTTTTTGTGAATTTTCAGTCTATGGGTATTAATTCATTTATATACGATAAAAATGATGCAAACACATAATTGATTAGATAATAACTATAAATACTTCATTTTCATTCATCTATGTGTTTTTCGTTAAAATACTGAGTAATATATTGAAAAGGGGAGAAGTTCGGTTTTTATTGCATATATCGACGTTTCAGCCGGAATAGAGCGATTTTCGTGTACATCTTCCATCGGTAATATAAACGAAAAATCAGGAACATTTTAGTTAATACTAATGAAAACACATTGATTTGTATCATTTGTATTGGAAACAACATTGTCATATGTCTTTTCTTGGATCTAAATAATACGAAACCTTGCTCTTTGATTTGAAGTTAAAATCCTCAAATATGGTTAAATATTGACTTTTTTCGCGTTTTTCAAGTAGTTTGATATTACGTAAATATATTCATTTTTACCAATATTTTGATACTATTTCATGTAGTATCACGAAATGTGATTTGGCCTTCAAATCTCAGAATTTCGCATAATATTGCATTTTAAGCAAGTTTTCTTGCATTTTGTTTCGTACGATAAATCATCGAATTTAGCAATATTTTGACGTTTATCATCCCCTTTTCTTTTATGTGACTTAAACAAAATATCATCGAATTAGGCAATATTTTGCCGTTTTTCCACGTTTTTGTGAATTTTCAGTCTATGGGTATTAATTCATATATATACGATAAAAATGATGCAAACACATAATTGATTAGATAATAACCTTAAAAACTTCATTTTCAATCATCTATTTGTTTCTCGTTAAAATACTGAGTAAGCTATTGAAAAGGGGAGAAGTCCTGTTTTTATTGCATATATCGACGTTTCAGACGGAATAGAGCGATTTTCGTGTACATCTTCCATCGGTAATACAAACGGAAAATCAGGAACATTTTAGTTAATACTAATGAAAACACATTGATTTTTATCATTTGTATTGGAAACAACATTGTCATATGTCTTTTCTTGGATCTAAATAATACGAAACCTCGCTCTATGATTTGAAGTTAAAATCCTCAAATATGGTTAAATAGTGAATTTTTCACGTTTTTCATGTAGTTTGATACTACGTAAATATATTCATTTTAACCAATATTTCGATTCTATTTCATGTAGAATCACGATATGTGATTTGGCCGTCAAATATCAGAATTTCGCAAAATATTGCATTTTAAGCAAGTTTTCTTGCATTTTGTTTCGTACGAAAAATCATCGAATTTAGCAATATTTTGACGTTTATCATCCCCCTTTTCCTTTTTGTGATTTAAACAAAATATCATCGAATTAGGCAATATTTTGCCGTTTTTCCACGTTTTTGTGAATTTTCAGTCTATGGGTATTAATTCATATATATACGATAAAAATGATGCAAACACATAATTGATTAGATAATAACCTTAAATATTTCATTTTCAATCATCTATTTGTTTCTCGTTAAAATACTGAGGAAGATATTGAAAAGGGGAGAAGTTCGGTTTTTATTGCATATATCGACGTTTCAGGCGGAATAGAGCGATTTTCGTGTACATCTTCCATCGGTAATATAAACGGAAAATCAGAAACATTTTAGTTAATACTAATGAAAACACATTGATTTTTATTATTTGTATTGGAAACAATATTGTCATATGTCTTTTCTTGGATCTAAATAATACGAAACCTCGCTCTATGATTTGAAGTTAAAATCCTCAAATATGGTTAAATATTGACTTTTTTCACGTTTTTCATGTAGTTTGATATTACGTAAATATATTCATTTTTACCAATATTTCGATACTATTTCATGTAGTATCACGATATGTGATTTGGCCTTCAAATCTCAGAATTTCGCATAATATTGCATTTTAAGGAAGTTTTCTTGCATTTTGTTTCGTACGAAAAATCATCGAATTTAGCAATATTTTGACGTTTATCATCCCCTTTTCCATTATGTGATTTAAACAAAATATCAACGAATTATGCAATATTTTGCCGTTTTTCCACGTTTTTGTGAATTTTCAGTCTATGGGTATTAATTCATATATATACGAGAAAAATGATGCAAACACATAATTGATTAGATAATAACCTTAGATACTTCATTTTCAATCATCTATTTGTTTCTCGTTAAAATACTGAGCAAGATATAGAAAAGGGGAGAAGTTTGGTTTTTATTGCATATATTGACGTTTCAGCCGGATTAGAGCGGTTTTACGTGTACATCTTCCCTCGGTAATATAAACGGGAAATCATAAACATTTTAGTTAATTCAAATGAAAACACATTGTTTTTTATCATTTGTATTAGAAACAAAATTGTCATATGTCTTTTCTTGGATCTAAATAATACGAAACCTCGCTCTATGATTTGAAGGTAAAATCCTCAAATATGGTAAAATAGTGACTTTTTCACGTTAATCATGTAGTTTGATACTACGTAAATATATTCATTTTAACCAATATTTCGATTCTATTTCATGTAGAATCACGATATGTGATTTGGCCGTCATATATCAGAATTTCGCAAAATATTGCATTTTAAGCAAGTTTTCTTGCATTTTGTTTCGTACGAAAAATCATCGAATTTAGCAATATTTTGACGTTTATCATCCCCTTTTCCTTTATGTGATTTAAACAAAAGATCATCGAATTAGGCAATATTTTTTGGCGTTTTTCCACGTTTTTGTGAATTTTCAGTCTATAGGTATTTATTCATATATATACGATAAAAATGATGCAAACCCATAATTGATTAGATAATAACCTTAAATACTTCATTTTCAATCATCTATTTGTTTCTCGTTAAAATACTGAGTAAGATATTGAAAAGGGGAGAAGTTCTGTTTTTATTCCATATATCGACGTTTCAGCCGGAATAGAGTGATTTTCGTGTACATCTTCCATCGGTAATATAAACGGAAAATCAGTAACATTTTAGTTAATACTAATGAAAACACATTGATTTTTATCATTTGTATTGGAAACAACATTGTCATATGTCTTTTCTTGGATCTAAATAATACGAAACCTCGCTCTATGATTTGAAGTTAAAATCCTCAAATATGGGTATATATTGACTTTTTTCACGTTTTGCATGTAGTTTGATATTACGTAAATATATTCATTTTTACCAATATTTCGATACTATTTCATGTAGTATCACGATACGTGATTTGGCCTTCAAATCTCAGAATTTCGCATAATATTGCATTTTAAGGAAGTTTTCTTGCATTTTGTTTCGTACGAAAAATCATCGAATTTAGCAATATTTTGACGTTTATCATCCCCTTTTCCATTATGTGATTTAAACAAAATATCAACGAATTAGGCAATATTTTGCCGTTTTTCCACGTTTTTGTGAATTTTCAGTCTATGGGTATTAATTCATCTATATACGAGAAAAATGATGCAAACACATAATTGATTAGATAATAACCTTAAATACTTCATTTTCAATCATCTATTTGTTTCTCGTTAAAATACTGAGCAAGATATAGAAAAGGGGAGAAGTTTGGTTTTTATTGCATATATTGACGTTTCAGCCGGATTAGAGCGGTTTTACGTGTACATCTTCCCTCGGTAATATAAACGGAAAATCATAAACATTTTAGTTAATTCAAATGAAAACACATTGTTTTTTATCATTTGTATTTGAAACAACATTGTCATATGTCTTTTCTTGGATCTAAATAATACGAAACCTCGCTCTATGATTTGAAGGTAAAATCCTCAAATATGGTAAAATAGTGACTTTTTCACGTTAATCATGTAGTTTGATATTACGTAAATATATTCATTTTTACCAATATTTCGATACTATTTCATGTAGTATCACGATATGTGATTTGGCCTTCAAATCTCAGAATTTCGCATAATATTGCATTTTAAGCAAGTTTTCTTGCATTTGGTTTCGTACGAAAAATCATCGAATTTAGCAACATTTTGACGTTTAACATCCCCTTTTCCTTTATGTGATTTAAACAAAATATCATCGAATTAAGCAATATTTTGCCGTTTTTCCACGTTTATGTGAATTTTCAGTTTATTGGTATTAATTCATTATATATACGATAAAAATGATGCAAACACATAATAATTATGATTAATGATTAAAATGATTAGATAATAACCTTAAATACTTCATTTTCAATCAACTATTTGTTTCTCGTTAAAATACTGAGTAGGGTATTGAAAAGGGGAGAAGTTCGGTTTTTATTGCATATATCGACGTTTCAGCCGGATTAGAGCGGTTTTACGTGTACATCTTCCCTCGGTAAAATAAACGGAAAATCAGGAACATTTTAGTTAATTCTAATGAAAACACATTGATTTTTATCATTTGTATTAGAAACAACATTGTCATATGTCTATTCTTGGATCTAAATAATACGAAACCTCGCTCTATGATTTGAAGTTAAAATCCTCAAATATGGTTAAATAGTGACTTTTTTCACGTTTTTCATGTAGTTTGATACTACGTAAATATATTCATTTTAACCAATATTTCGATTCTATTTCATGTTGAATCACGATATGTGATTTGGCCGTCAAATATCAGAATTTCGCAAAATATTGCATTTTAAGCAAGTTTTTTTGCATTTTGTTTCGTACGAAAAATCATCGAATTTAGCAATATTTTGACGTTTATCATCCCCTTTTCCTTTATGTGATTTAAACAAAAGATCATCGAATTAGGCAATATTTTTTGGCGTTTTTCCACGTTTTTGTGAATTTTCAGTCTATGGGTATTTATTCATATATATACGATAAAAATGATGCAAACCCATAATTGATTAGATAATAACCTTAAATACTTCATTTTCAATCATCTATTTGTTTCTCGTTAAAATACTGAGTAAGATATTAAAAAGGGGAGAAGTTCTGTTTTTATTCCATATATCGACGTTTCAGCCGGAATAGAGCGATTTTCGTGTACATCTTCCATCGGTAATATAAACGGAAAATCAGGAACATTTTAGTTAATACTAATGAAAACACATTGATTTTTATCATTTGTATTGAAAACAACATTGTCATATGTCTTTTCTTGGATCTAAATAATACGAAACCTCGCTCAATGATTTGAAGTTAAAATCCTCAAATATGGGTATATATTGACTTTTTTCACGTTTTGCATGTAGTTTGATATTACGTAAATATATTCATTTTTACCAATATTTCGATACTATTTCATGTAGTATCGCGATACGTGATTTGGCCTTCAAATCTCAGAATTTCGCATAATATTGCATTTTAAGCAAGTTTTCTTGCATTTTGTTTCGTACGAAAAATCATGAAATTTAGCAATATTTTGACGTTTATCATCCCCTTTTCCTTTATGTGACATAAACAAAATATCATCGAATTAGGCAATATTTTGCCGTTTTCCACGTTTTTGTGAATTTACAGTCTATGGGTATTAATTCATATATATACGATAAAAATTATGCAAACACATAATTGATTAGATAATAACCTTAAATACTTCATTTTCAATCGTCTATTTGTTTCTCGTTAAAATACTGAGCAAGATATAGAAAAGGGGAGAAGTTTGGTTTTTATTGCATATATTGACGTTTCAGCTGGATTAGAGCGGTTTTACGTGTACATCTTCCCTCGGTAATATAAACGGAAAATCATAAACATTTTAGTTAATTCAAATGAAAACACATTGTTTTTTATCATTTGTATTAGAAACAACATTGTCATATGTCTTTTCTTGGATCTAAATAATACGAAACCTCGCTCTATGATTTGAAGGTAAAATCCTCAAATATGGTAAAATAGTGACTTTTTCACGTTAATCATGTAGTTTGATACTACGTAAATATATTCATTTTAACCAATATTTCGATTCTATTTCATGTAGAATCACGATATGTGATTTGGCCGTCAAATATCAGAATTTCGCAAAATATTGCATTTTAAGCAAGTTTTCTTGCATTTTGTTTCGTACGAAAAATCATCGAATTTAGCAATATTTTGACGTTTATCATCCCCTTTTCCTTTATGTGATTTAAACAAAAGATCATCGAATTAGGCAATATTTTTTGGCGTTTTTCCACGTTTTTGTGAATTTTCAGTCTATGGGTATTTATTCATATATATACGATAAAAATGATGCAAACCCATAATTGAATAGATAATAACCTTAAATACTTCATTTTCAATCATCTATTTGTTTCTCGTTAAAATACTGAGTAAGATATTGAAAAGGGGAGAAGTTCTGTTTTTATTCCATATATCGACGTTTCAGCCGGAATAGAGCGATTTTCGTGTACATCTTCCATCGGTAATATAAACGGAAAATCAGTAACATTTTAGTTAATACTAATGAAAACACATTGATTTTTATCATTTGTATTGGAAACAACATTGTCATATGTCTTTTCTTGGATCTAAATAATACGAAACCTCGCTCTATGATTTGAAGTTAAAATCCTCAAATATGGGTATATATTGACTTTTTTCACGTTTTGCATGTAGTTTGATATTACGTAAATATATTCATTTTTACCAATATTTCGATACTATTTCATGTAGTATCACGATACGTGATTTGGCCTTCAAATCTCAGAATTTCGCATAATATTGCATTTTAAGGAAGTTTTCTTGCATTTTGTTTCGTACGAAAAATCATCGAATTTAGCAATATTTTGACGTTTATCATCCCCTTTTCCATTATGTGATTTAAACAAAATATCAACGAATTAGGCAATATTTTGCCGTTTTTCCACGTTTTTGTGAATTTTCAGTCTATGGGTATTAATTCATCTATATACGAGAAAAATGATGCAAACACATAATTGATTAGATAATAACCTTAAATACTTCATTTTCAATCATCTATTTGTTTCTCGTTAAAATACTGAGCAAGATATAGAAAAGGGGAGAAGTTTGGTTTTTATTGCATATATTGACGTTTCAGCCGGATTAGAGCGGTTTTACGTGTACATCTTCCCTCGGTAATATAAACGGAAAATCATAAACATTTTAGTTAATTCAAATGAAAACACATTGTTTTTTATCATTTGTATTTGAAACAACATTGTCATATGTCTTTTCTTGGATCTAAATAATACGAAACCTCGCTCTATGATTTGAAGGTAAAATCCTCAAATATGGTAAAATAGTGACTTTTTCACGTTAATCATGTAGTTTGATATTACGTAAATATATTCATTTTTACCAATATTTCGATACTATTTCATGTAGTATCACGATATGTGATTTGGCCTTCAAATCTCAGAATTTCGCATAATATTGCATTTTAAGCAAGTTTTCTTGCATTTGGTTTCGTACGAAAAATCATCGAATTTAGCAACATTTTGACGTTTAACATCCCCTTTTCCTTTATGTGATTTAAACAAAATATCATCGAATTAAGCAATATTTTGCCGTTTTTCCACGTTTATGTGAATTTTCAGTTTATTGGTATTAATTCATTATATATACGATAAAAATGATGCAAACACATAATAATTATGATTAATGATTAAAATGATTAGATAATAACCTTAAATACTTCATTTTCAATCAACTATTTGTTTCTCGTTAAAATACTGAGTAGGGTATTGAAAAGGGGAGAAGTTCGGTTTTTATTGCATATATCGACGTTTCAGCCGGATTAGAGCGGTTTTACGTGTACATCTTCCCTCGGTAAAATAAACGGAAAATCAGGAACATTTTAGTTAATTCTAATGAAAACACATTGATTTTTATCATTTGTATTAGAAACAACATTGTCATATGTCTATTCTTGGATCTAAATAATACGAAACCTCGCTCTATGATTTGAAGTTAAAATCCTCAAATATGGTTAAATAGTGACTTTTTTCACGTTTTTCATGTAGTTTGATACTACGTAAATATATTCATTTTAACCAATATTTCGATTCTATTTCATGTTGAATCACGATATGTGATTTGGCCGTCAAATATCAGAATTTCGCAAAATATTGCATTTTAAGCAAGTTTTTTTGCATTTTGTTTCGTACGAAAAATCATCGAATTTAGCAATATTTTGACGTTTATCATCCCCTTTTCCTTTATGTGATTTAAACAAAAGATCATCGAATTAGGCAATATTTTTTGGCGTTTTTCCACGTTTTTGTGAATTTTCAGTCTATGGGTATTTATTCATATATATACGATAAAAATGATGCAAACCCATAATTGATTAGATAATAACCTTAAATACTTCATTTTCAATCATCTATTTGTTTCTCGTTAAAATACTGAGTAAGATATTAAAAAGGGGAGAAGTTCTGTTTTTATTCCATATATCGACGTTTCAGCCGGAATAGAGCGATTTTCGTGTACATCTTCCATCGGTAATATAAACGGAAAATCAGGAACATTTTAGTTAATACTAATGAAAACACATTGATTTTTATCATTTGTATTGAAAACAACATTGTCATATGTCTTTTCTTGGATCTAAATAATACGAAACCTCGCTCAATGATTTGAAGTTAAAATCCTCAAATATGGGTATATATTGACTTTTTTCACGTTTTGCATGTAGTTTGATATTACGTAAATATATTCATTTTTACCAATATTTCGATACTATTTCATGTAGTATCGCGATACGTGATTTGGCCTTCAAATCTCAGAATTTCGCATAATATTGCATTTTAAGCAAGTTTTCTTGCATTTTGTTTCGTACGAAAAATCATGAAATTTAGCAATATTTTGACGTTTATCATCCCCTTTTCCTTTATGTGACATAAACAAAATATCATCGAATTAGGCAATATTTTGCCGTTTTCCACGTTTTTGTGAATTTACAGTCTATGGGTATTAATTCATATATATACGATAAAAATTATGCAAACACATAATTGATTAGATAATAACCTTAAATACTTCATTTTCAATCGTCTATTTGTTTCTCGTTAAAATACTGAGCAAGATATAGAAAAGGGGAGAAGTTTGGTTTTTATTGCATATATTGACGTTTCAGCTGGATTAGAGCGGTTTTACGTGTACATCTTCCCTCGGTAATATAAACGGAAAATCATAAACATTTTAGTTAATTCAAATGAAAACACATTGTTTTTTATCATTTGTATTAGAAACAACATTGTCATATGTCTTTTCTTGGATCTAAATAATACGAAACCTCGCTCTATGATTTGAAGGTAAAATCCTCAAATATGGTAAAATAGTGACTTTTTCACGTTAATCATGTAGTTTGATACTACGTAAATATATTCATTTTAACCAATATTTCGATTCTATTTCATGTAGAATCACGATATGTGATTTGGCCGTCAAATATCAGAATTTCGCAAAATATTGCATTTTAAGCAAGTTTTCTTGCATTTTGTTTCGTACGAAAAATCATCGAATTTAGCAATATTTTGACGTTTATCATCCCCTTTTCCTTTATGTGATTTAAACAAAAGATCATCGAATTAGGCAATATTTTTTGGCGTTTTTCCACGTTTTTGTGAATTTTCAGTCTATGGGTATTTATTCATATATATACGATAAAAATGATGCAAACCCATAATTGAATAGATAATAACCTTAAATACTTCATTTTCAATCATCTATTTGTTTCTCGTTAAAATACTGAGTAAGATATTGAAAAGGGGAGAAGTTCTGTTTTTATTCCATATATCGACGTTTCAGCCGGAATAGAGCGATTTTCGTGTACATCTTCCATCGGTAATATAAACGGAAAATCAGTAACATTTTAGTTAATACTAATGAAAACACATTGATTTTTATCATTTGTATTGGAAACAACATTGTCATATGTCTTTTCTTGGATCTAAATAATACGAAACCTCGCTCTATGATTTGAAGTTAAAATCCTCAAATATGGGTATATATTGACTTTTTTCACGTTTTGCATGTAGTTTGATATTACGTAAATATATTCATTTTTACCAATATTTCGATACTATTTCATGTAGTATCACGATACGTGATTTGGCCTTCAAATCTCAGAATTTCGCATAATATTGCATTTTAAGGAAGTTTTCTTGCATTTTGTTTCGTACGAAAAATCATCGAATTTAGCAATATTTTGACGTTTATCATCCCCTTTTCCATTATGTGATTTAAACAAAATATCAACGAATTAGGCAATATTTTGCCGTTTTTCCACGTTTTTGTGAATTTTCAGTCTATGGGTATTAATTCATATATATACGAGAAAAATGATGCAAACACATAATTGATTAGATAATAACCTTAAATACTTCATTTTCAATCATCTATTTGTTTCTCGTTAAAATACTGAGCAAGATATAGAAAAGGGGAGAAGTTTGGTTTTTATTGCATATATTGACGTTTCAGCCGGATTAGAGCGGTTTTACGTGTACATCTTCCCTCGGTAATATAAACGGAAAATCATAAACATTTTAGTTAATTCAAATGAAAACACATTGTTTTTTATCATTTGTATTTGAAACAACATTGTCATATGTCTTTTCTTGGATCTAAATAATACGAAACCTCGCTCTATGATTTGAAGGTAAAATCCTCAAATATGGTAAAATAGTGACTTTTTCACGTTAATCATGTAGTTTGATATTACGTAAATATATTCATTTTTACCAATATTTCGATACTATTTCATGTAGTATCACGATATGTGATTTGGCCTTCAAATCTCAGAATTTCGCATAATATTGCATTTTAAGCAAGTTTTCTTGCATTTGGTTTCGTACGAAAAATCATCGAATTTAGCAACATTTTGACGTTTAACATCCCCTTTTCCTTTATGTGATTTAAACAAAATATCATCGAATTAAGCAATATTTTGCCGTTTTTCCACGTTTATGTGAATTTTCAGTTTATTGGTATTAATTCATTATATATACGATAAAAATGATGCAAACACATAATAATTATGATTAATGATTAAAATGATTAGATAATAACCTTAAATACTTCATTTTCAATCAACTATTTGTTTCTCGTTAAAATACTGAGTAGGGTATTGAAAAGGGGAGAAGTTCGGTTTTTATTGCATATATCGACGTTTCAGCCGGATTAGAGCGGTTTTACGTGTACATCTTCCCTCGGTAAAATAAACGGAAAATCAGGAACATTTTAGTTAATTCTAATGAAAACACATTGATTTTTATCATTTGTATTAGAAACAACATTGTCATATGTCTATTCTTGGATCTAAATAATACGAAACCTCGCTCTATGATTTGAAGTTAAAATCCTCAAATATGGTTAAATAGTGACTTTTTTCACGTTTTTCATGTAGTTTGATACTACGTAAATATATTCATTTTAACCAATATTTCGATTCTATTTCATGTAGAATCACGATATGTGATTTGGCCGTCAAATATCAGAATTTCGCAAAATATTGCATTTTAAGCAAGTTTTTTTGCATTTTGTTTCGTACGAAAAATCATCGAATTTAGCAATATTTTGACGTTTATCATCCCCTTTTCCTTTATGTGATTTAAACAAAAGATCATCGAATTAGGCAATATTTTTTGGCGTTTTTCCACGTTTTTGTGAATTTTCAGTCTATGGGTATTAATTCATATATATACGATAAAAATTATGCAAACACATAATTGATTAGATAATAACCTTAAATACTTCATTTTCAATCATCTATTTGTTTCTCGTTAAAATACTGAGTAAGATATTGAAAAGGGGAGAAGTTCAGTTTTTATTGCATATATCGACGTTTCAGCCCGATTAGAGCGGTTTTACGTGTACATCTTCCCTCGGTAATATAAATGGAAAATCAAGAACATTTTAGTTAATTCTAATGAAAACACATTGATTTTTATCATTTGTATTGGAAACAATATTGTCATATGTCTTTTCTTGGATCTAAATAATACGAAACCTCGCTCTATGATTTGGAGTTAAAATCCTCAAATATGGTTATATAGTGAATTTTTTCACGTTTTTCATGTAGTTTGATACTACGTAAATATATTCATTTTTACGAATATTTCGATTCTATTTCATGTAGAATCACGATATGTGATTTGGCCGTCAAATATCAGAATTTCGCAAAATATTGCATTTTAAGCAAGTTTTTTTGCATTTTGTTTCGTACGAAAAATCATCGAATTTAGCAATATTTTGACGTTTATCATCCCCTTTTCCTTTATGTGATTTAAACAAAAGATCATCGAATTAGGCAATATTTTGCCGTTTTTCTAAGTTTTTGTGAATTTTCAGTCTATGGGTATTAATTCATATATATATATACGATAAAACTGATGCAAACCTATAATTGATTAGATAATAACCTTAAATGCTTTATTTTCAATCATCTATTTGTTTCTCGTTAAAATACTGAGTAAGATATTAAAAAGGGGATAAGTTCGGTTTTTATTGCATATATCGACGTTTCAGCCGGATTAGAGCGGTTTTACGTGTACATCTTCCCTCGGTAATATAAACGGAAAATCAAGAACATTTTAGTTAATACTAATGAAAACACATTGATTTTTATCATTTGTATTGGAAGCAACATTGTCATATGTCTTTTCTTGGATCTAAATAATACGAAACCTCGCTCTATGATTTGAAGTTAAAATCCTCAAATATGGTTAAATATTGACTTTTTTCACGTTTTTCATGTAGTTTGATATTACGTAAATATGTTCATTTTTACCAATATTTCGATACTATTTCATGTAGTATCACGATATGTGATTTAGCCTTCAAATCTCAGAATTTCGCATAATATTGCATTTTAAGCAAGTTTTCTTGCATTTTGTTTCGTACGAAAAATCATCGAATTTAGCAATATTTTGACGTTATCATCCCCTTTTCCTTTATGTGACTTAAACAAAATATCATCGAATTAGACAATATTTTGCCGTTTTTCCACGTTTTTGTGAATTTTCAGTCTATGGGTATTAATTCATATATATACGATAAAAATGATGCAAACACATAATTGATTAGATAATAACCTTAAATACTTCATTTTCAGTCATCTATTTGTTTCTCGTTAAAATACTGAGTAAGCTATTGAAAAGGGGAGAAGTTCTGTTTTTATTGCATATATCGACGTTTCAGCTGGAATTGAGCGATTTTCGTGTACATCTTCCATCGGTAATACAAACGGAAAATCAGGATCATTTTAGTTAATACTAATGAAAACACATTGATTTTTATCATTTGTATTAGAAACAACATTGTCATATGTTTTTTCTTGGATCTAAATAATACGAAACCTCGCTCTATGATTTGAAGGTAAAATCCTCAAATATGGTTAAATATTGACTTTTTTCACGTTTTTCATGTAGTTTGATATTACGCAAATATATTCATTTTAACCAATATTTCGATACTATTTCATGTAGTATCACGATATGTGATTTGGCCTTCAAATCTCAGAATTTCGCATAATATTGCATTTTAAGCAAGTTTTCTTGCATTTCGTTTCGTACGAAAAATCATCGAATTTAGCAATCTTTTGACGTTTATTATCCCCTTTTCCTTTATGTGACTTCAACAAAATATCATCGAATTAGGCAATATTTTGCCGTTTTCCACGTTTTTGTGAATTTACAGTCTATGGGTAATAATTCATATATATACGATAAAAATGATGCAAACACATAATTGATTAGATAATAACCTTTAATACTTCGTTTTCAATCATCTATTTGTTTCTCGTTAAAATACTGAGTAGGATATTGAAAAGGGGAAAAGTTCGGTTTTTATTGCATATATCGACGTTTCAGCCGGATTAGAACGGTTTTACGTGTACATCTTCCCTTGGTAATATAAACGAAAAATCAGGAACATTTTAGTTAATTCTAATGAAAACACATTGTTTTTTATCATTTGTATTGGAAACAACATTGTCATATGTCTTTTCTTGGATCTAAATAATACGAAACCTCGCTCTATGATTTGAAGGTAAAATCCTCAAATATGGTAAAATAGTGACTTTTTTCACGTTTTTCATGTAGTTTGATACTACGTAAATATATTCATTTTCACCAATATTTCGATTCTATTTCATGTAGTATCACGATATGTGATTTCGCCTTCAAATCTCAGAATTTCGCAAAATATTGCATTTTAAGCAAGTTTTCTTGCATTTTGTTTCGTACGAAAAATCATCGAATTTAGCAATATTTTGACGTTTATCATCCCCTTTTCCTTTATGTGATTTAAACAAAATATCATCGAATTAGGCAATATTTTGCCGTTTTTCCACGTTTTTGTGAATTTTCAGTCTATGGGTATTAATTCATATATATACGATAAAAATGATGCAAACACATAATTGATTAGATAATAACCTTAAATACTTCATTTTCAGTCATCTATTTGTTTCTCGTTAAAATACTGAGTAAGCTATTGAAAAGGGGAGAAGTTCTGTTTTTATTGCATATATCGACGTTTCAGCTGGAATTGAGCGATTTTCGTGTACATCTTCCATCGGTAATACAAACGGAAAATCAGGATCATTTTAGTTAATACTAATGAAAACACATTGATTTTTATCATTTGTATTAGAAACAACATTGTCATATGTTTTTTCTTGGATCTAAATAATACGAAACCTCGCTCTATGATTTGAAGGTAAAATCCTCAAATATGGTTAAATATTGACTTTTTTCACGTTTTTCATGTAGTTTGATATTACGCAAATATATTCATTTTAACCAATATTTCGATACTATTTCATGTAGTATCACGATATGTGATTTGGCCTTCAAATCTCAGAATTTCGCATAATATTGCATTTTAAGCAAGTTTTCTTGCATTTCGTTTCGTACGAAAAATCATCGAATTTAGCAATCTTTTGACGTTTATTATCCCCTTTTCCTTTATGTGACTTCAACAAAATATCATCGAATTAGGCAATATTTTGCCGTTTTCCACGTTTTTGTGAATTTACAGTCTATGGGTAATAATTCATATATATACGATAAAAATGATGCAAACACATAATTGATTAGATAATAACCTTTAATACTTCGTTTTCAATCATCTATTTGTTTCTCGTTAAAATACTGAGTAGGATATTGAAAAGGGGAAAAGTTCGGTTTTTATTGCATATATCGACGTTTCAGCCGGATTAGAACGGTTTTACGTGTACATCTTCCCTTGGTAATATAAACGAAAAATCAGGAACATTTTAGTTAATTCTAATGAAAACACATTGTTTTTTATCATTTGTATTGGAAACAACATTGTCATATGTCTTTTCTTGGATCTAAATAATACGAAACCTCGCTCTATGATTTGAAGTTAAAATCCTCAAATATGGTTAAATATTGACTTTTTTCACGTTTTTCATGTAGTTTGATATTACGTAAATATGTTCATTTTTACCAATATTTCGATACTATTTCATGTAGTATCACGATATGTGATTTAGCCTTCAAATCTCAGAATTTCGCATAATATTGCATTTTAAGGAAGTTTTCTTGCATTTTGTTTCGTACGAAAAATCATCGAATTTAGCAATATTTTGACGTTATCATCCCCTTTTCCTTTATGTGACTTAAACAAAATATCATCGAATTAGGCAATATTTTGCCGTTTTTCCACGTTTTTGTGAATTTTCAGTCTATGGGTATTAATTCATATATATACGATAAAAATGATGCAAACACATAATTGATTAGATAATAACCTTAAATACTTCATTTTCAGTCATCTATTTGTTTCTCGTTAAAATACTGAGTAAGCTATTGAAAAGGGGAGAAGTTCTGTTTTATTGCATATATCGACGTTTCAGCCGGAATTGAGCGATTTTCGTGTACATCTTCCATCGGTAATACAAACGGAATAGTATTTCGATACTATTTCATGTAGTATCACGATATGTGATTTGGCCTTCAAATCTCAGAGTTTCGCATAATATTGCATTTTAAGCAAGTTTTCTTGCATTTCGTTTCGTACGAAAAATCATCGAATTTAGCAATATTTTGACGTTTATCATCCCCTTTTCCTTTATGTGATTTAAACAAAATATCATTGAAGTAGGCAATATTTTGCCGTTTTTCCACGTTTTTGTGAATTTTCAGTCTATGGGTAATAATTCATATATATATGCGATAAAAATGATGCAAACACATAATTGATTAGATAATAACTATCAATACTTCATTTTCATTCATCTATTTGTTTCTCGTTAAAATACTGAGTAAGATATAGAAAAGGGGAGAAGTTCGGTTTTTATTGCATATATCGACGTTTCAGCCGGAATAGAGCGATTTTCATGTACATCCTCCATCGGTAATTTAACGGATAATCAGGAAGATTTTAGTTAATACTAATGAAAACACATTGATTTATATCATTTGTATTGGAAACAACATTGTCATATGTCTTTTCTTGGATCTAAATAATACGAAACCTCGCTCTATGATTTGAAGTTAAAATCCTTAAATATGGGTAAATATTGACTTTTTTCACGTTTTTCATGTAGTTTGAAACTACGTAAATATATTAATTTTTACCAATATTTCGATTCTATTTCATGTAGTATCACGATATATGATTTGGCCTTCAAATCTCAGAATTTCGCATAATATTGCATTTTAATGAAGTTTTCTTGCATTTTGTTTCGTACGAAAAACCATCGAATTTAGCAATATTTTGACGTTTATCATCCCCTTTTCCTTTATGTGATTTAAACAAAATATCATCGAATTAGGCAATATTTTGCCGTTTTTCCACGTTTTTGTGAATTTTCAGTCTATGGGTATTAATTCATATATATACGATAAAAATGATGCAAACACATAGTTGATTAGATAATAACTATAAATACTTCATTTTCATTCATCTATTTGTTTCTCGTTAAAATACTGAGTAAGATATTGAAAAGGGGAGAAGTTCGGATTCTTTTGCATATATCAACGTTTCAGCCGGAATAGAGCGATTTTCGTGTACATCTTCCATCGGTAATATAAACGGAAAATCAGGAACATTTTAGTTAATACTAATGAAAACACATTGATTTTTATCATTTGTATTGGAAGCAACATTGTCATATGTCTTTTCTTGGATCTAAATAATACGAAACCTCGCTCTATGATTTGAAGTTAAAATCCTCAAATATGGTTAAATATTGACTTTTTTCACGTTTTTCATGTAGTTTGATATTACGTAAATATGTTCATTTTTACCAATATTTCGATACTATTTCATGTAGTATCACGATATGTGATTTAGCCTTCAAATCTCAGAATTTCGCACAATATTGCATTTTAAGGAAGTTTTCTTGCATTTCGTTTCGTACGAAAAATCATCGAATTTAGCAATCTTTTGACGTTTATCATCCCCTTTTCCTTTATGTGACTTAAACAAAATATCATCGAATTAGGCAATATTTTGCCGTTTTCCACGTTTTTGTGAATTTTCAGTCTATGGGTATTAATTCGTATATATACGATAAAAATGATGCAAACACATAATTGATTAGATAATAACCTTAAATACTTCATTTTCAGTCATCTATTTGTTTCTCGTTAAAATACTGAGTAAGCTATTGAAAAGGGGAGAAGTTCTGTTTTTATTGCATATATCGACGTTTCAGCCGGAATTGAGCGATTTTCGTGTACATCTTCCATCGGTAATACAAACGGAATAGTATTTCGATACTATTTCATGTAGTATCACGATATGTGATTTGGCCTTCAAATCTCAGAGTTTCGCATAATATTGCATTTTAAGCAAGTTTTCTTGCATTTCGTTTCGTACGAAAAATCATCGAATTTAGCAATATTTTGACGTTTATCATCCCCTTTTCCTTTATGTGATTTAAACAAAATATCATCGAATTAGGCAATATTTTGCCGTTTTTCCACTTTTTTGTGAATTTTAAGTCTATGGGTAATAATTCATATATATATGCGATAAAAATGATGCAAACACATAATTGATTAGATAATAACTATCAATACTTCATTTTCATTCATCTATTTGTTTCTCGTTAAAATACTGAGTAAGATATAGAAAAGGGGAGAAGTTCGGTTTTTATTGCATATATCGACGTTTCAGCCGGAATAGAGCGATTTTCGTGTACATCTTCCATGGGTAATACAAACGGAAAATCAGGAACATTTTAGTTAATACTAATGAAAACACATTGATTTATATCATTTGTATTGGAAACAACATTGTCATATGTCTTTTCTTGGATCTAAATAATAGGAAACCTCGCTCTATGATTTGAAGGTAAAATCCTCAAATATGGTTATATATTGACTTTTTTCACGTTTTTCATGTAGTTTGATATTACGTAAATATATTCATTTTTACCAATATTTCGATACTATTTCATGTAGTATCACGATATGTGATTTGGCCTACAAATCTCAGAATTTCGCATAATATTGCATTTTAAGCAAGTTTTCTTGCATTTCGTTTCGTACGAAAAATCATCGAATTTAGCAATCTTTTGACGTTTATTATCCCCTTTTCCTTTATGTGACTTAAACAAAATATCATCGAATTAGGCAATATTTTGCCGTTTTTCCACGTTTTTGTGAATTTTCAGTCTATGGGTATTAATTCATATATATACGATAAAAATGATGCAAACACATAATTGATTAGATAATAACTATAAATACTTCATTTTCATTCATCTATTTGTTTCTCGTTAAAATACTGAGTAATATATTGAAAAGGGGAGAAGTTCGGTTTTTATTGCATATATCGACGTTTCAGCCGGAATAGAGCGATTTTCATGTACATCCTCCATCGGTAATTTAACGGATAATCAGGAAGATTTTAGTTAATACTAATGAAAACACATTGATTTTTATCATTTGTATTGGAAACAACATTGTCATATGTCTTTTCTTGGATCTAAATAATACGAAACCTCGCTCTATGATTTGAAGTTAAAATCCTCAAATATGGTTAAATATTGACTTTTTTCATGTTTTTCATGTAGTTTGATACTACGTAAATATATTAATTTTTACCAATATTTCGATTCTATTTCATGTAGTGTCACGATATGTGATTTGGCCTTCAAATCTCAGAATTTCGCATAATATTGCATTTTAAGGAAGTTTTCTTGCATTTTGTTTCGTATGAAAAATCATCGAATTTAGCAATATTTTGACGTTTATCATCCCCTTTTCCTTTATGTGATTTAAACAAAATTTCATCGAATTAGGCAATATTTTGCCGTTTTTCCACGTTTTTGTGAATTTTCAGTCTATGGGTATTAATTCATTTATATACGATAAAAATGATGCAAACACATAATTGATTAGATAATAACTATAAATACTTCATTATCATTCATCTATTTGTTTCTCGTTAAAATACTGAGTAAGATATTGAAAAGGGGAGAAGTTCGGTTTTTATTGCATATATCGACGTTTCAGCCGGAATAGAGCGATTTTCGTGTACATCTTCCATCGGTAATATAAACGGAAAATCAGGAACATTTTAGTTAATACTAATGAAAACACATTGATTTTTATCATTTGTATTGGAAGCAACATTGTCATATGTCTTTTCTTGGATCTAAATAATACGAAACCTCGCTCTATGATTTGAAGTTAAAATCCTCAAATATGGTTATATATTGACTTTTTTCACGTTTTTCATGTAGTTTGATATTACGTAAATATATTCATTTTTACCAATATTTCGATACTATTTCATGTAGTATCACGATATGTGATTTGGCCTTCAAATCTCAGAATTTCGCATAATATTGCATTTTAAGCAAGTTTTCTTGCATTTCGTTTCGTACGAAAAATCATCGAATTTAGCAATCTTTTGACGTTTATTATCCCCTTTTCCTTTATGTGACTTAAACAAAATATCATCGAATTAGGCAATATTTTGCCGTTTTCCACGTTTTTGTGAATTTACAGTAAATGGGTAATAATTCATATATATACGATAAAAATGATACAAACACATAA
>NC_091170.1:47476159-47592731 GCF_040958095.1 Procambarus clarkii | reverse complement strand
ACGTGGAAAACGGCAAAATATTGCCTAATTCGATGATATTTTGTTTAAGTCACATAAAGGAAAAGGGGATGATAAACGTCAAAATATTGCTATATTCGATGATTTTTCGTACGAAACAAAATGCAAGAAAACTTGCTTAAAATGCAATTTTATGCGAAATTCTGAGATTTGAAGGCCAAATCACATATCGTGATACTACATGAAATAGTATCGAAATATTGGTAAAAATGAATATATTTACGTAATACCAAACTACATGAAAAACGTGAAAAAAGTCAATATTTAACCATATTTGAGGATTTTAACTTCAAATCATAGAGCGAGGTTTCGTATTATTTAGATCCAAGAAAAGACATATGACAATGTTGTTTCCAATACAAATGATAAAAATCAATGTGTTTTCATTAGTATTAACTAAAATGTTCCTGATTTTCCGTTTATATTATCGATGGAAGATGTACACGAAAATCGCTCTATTCCGGATAAAACGTCGATATATGCAATAAAAACCGAACTTCTCCCCTTTATAATATCTTACTCAGTATTTTAACGAGAAACAAATAGATGATTGAAAATGAAGTATTTAAGGTTATTATCTAATCAATTATGTGTTTGCATCATTTTTATCGTATATATATGAATTAATACCCATAGACTGTAAATTCACAAAAACGTGGAAAACGGCAAAATATTGCCTAATTCGATGATATTTTGTTTAAGTCACATAAAGGAAAAGGGGATGATAAACGTCAAAATATTGCTAAATTCGATGATTTTTCGTACGAAACAAAATGAAAGAAAACTTGCTTAAAATGCAATATTATGCGAAATTCTGAGATTTGAAGGCCAAATCACATATCGTGATACTACATGAAATAGTATCGAAATATTGGTAAAAATGAATATATTTACGTAATATCAAACTACATGAAAAACGTGAAAAAAGTCAATATTTAACCATATTTGAGGATTTTAACTTCAAATCATAGAGCGAGGTTTCGTATTATTTAGATCCAAGAAAAGACATATGACAATGTTGTTTCCAATACAAATGATAAAAATCAATGTGTTTTCATTAGTATTAACTAAAATGTTCCTGATTTTCCGTTTATATTATCGATGGAAGATGTACACGAAAATCGCTCTATTCCGGCTGAAACGTCGATATATGCAATAAAAACCGAACTTCTCCCCCTTTTAATATCTTACTCAGTATTTTAACGAGAAACAAATAGATGATTGAAAATGAAGTATTAAGGTTATTATCTAATCAATTATGTGTTTGCATCATTTTTATCGTATATATATGAATTAATACCCATAGACTGTAAATTAACAAAAACGTGGAAAACGGCAAAATATTGCCGAATTCGATGATATTTTGTTTAAGTCACATAAAGGAAAAGGGGATAATAAACGTCAAAAGATTGCTAAATTTGATGATTTTTCGTACGAAACGAAATGCAGGAAAACTTGCTTAAAATGCAATATTATGCGAAATTCTGAGATTTGAAGGCCAAATCACATATCGTGATACTACATGAAATAGTATCGAAATATTGGTAAAAATGAATATATTTACGTAATATCAAACTACATGAAAAAACGTGAAAAAAGTCAATATTTAACCATATTTGAGGATTTTACCTTCAAATCATAGAGCGAGGTTTCGTATTATTTAGATCCAAGAAAAGACATATGACAATGTTGTTTCCAATACAAATGATAAAAATCAATGTGTTTTCATTAGTATTAACTAAAATGTTCCTGATTTTCCGTTTGTATTACCGATGGAAGATGTACACGAAAATCGCTCTATTCCGGATGAAACGTCGATATATGCAATAAAAACCGAACTTCTCCCCTTTTTAATATCTTACTCAGTATTTTAACGAGAAACAAATAGATGATTGAAAATGAAGTATTTAAGGTTATTATCTAATCAATTATGTGTTTGCATCATTTTTATCGTATATATATGAATTAATACCCATAGACTGTAAATTAACAAAAACGTGGAAAACGGCAAAATATTGCCTAATTCGATGATATTTTGTTTAAGTCACATAAAGGAAAAGGGGATAATAAACGTCAAAAGATTGCTAAATTTGATGATTTTTCGTACGAAACGAAATGCAGGAAAACTTGCTTAAAATGCAATATTATGCGAAATTCTGAGATTTGAAGGCCAAATCACATATCGTGATACTAAATGAAATAGTATCGAAATATTGGTAAAAATGAATATATTTACGTAATATCAAACTACATGAAAAACGTGAAAAAAGTCAATATTTAACCATATTTGAGGATTTTACCTTCAAATCATAGAGCGAGGTTTCGTATTATTTAGATCCAAGAAAAGACATATGACAATGTTGTTTCCAATACAAATGATAAAAATCAATGTGTTTTCATTAGTATTAACTAAAATGTTCCTGATTTTCCGTTTGTATTACCGATGGAAGATGTACACGAAAATCGCTCTATTCCGGCTGAAACGTCGATATATGCAATAAAAACAGAACTTCTCCCCTTTTCAATATCTTACTCAGTATTTTAACGAGAAACAAATAGAGGATTGAAAATGAAGTATTTAAGGTTATTATCTAATCAATTATGTGTTTGCATCATTTTTATCGTATATATATGAATTAATACCCATAGACTGAAAATTCACAAAAACGTGGAAAAACGGCAAAATATTGCCTAATTCGATGATATTTTGTTTAAGTCACATAAAGGAAAAGGGGATGATAAACGTCAAAATATTGCTAAATTCGATGATTTTTCGTACGAAACAAAATGCAAGAAAACTTGCTTAAAATGCAATATTATGCGAAATTCTGAGATTTGAAGGCCAAATCACATATCGTGATACTACATGAAATAGTATCAAAATATTGGTAAAAATGAATATATTTACGCAATATCGAACTACATGAAAAACGTGAAAAAAGTCAATATTTAACCATATTTGAGGATTTTAACTTCAAATCATAGAGCGAGGTTTCGTATTATTTAGATAAAAGAAAAGACATATGTCAATGTTGATTCCAATACAAATGATAAAAAACAATGTGTTTTCATTAGAATTAACTAAAATATTCTTGATTTTCCGTTTATATTACCGAGGGAAGATGTACACGTAAAACCGCTCTAATCCGGCTGAAACGTCGATATATGCAATAAAAACCGAACTTCTCCCCTTTTCAATATCTTTCTCAGTATTTTAACGAGAAACAAATAGATGATTGAAAATGAAGTATTTAAAGTTATTATCAAATCAATTATGTGTTTGCATCATTTTTATCGTATATATATGAATTAATACCCATAGACTGAAAATTCACAAAAACGTGGAAAAACGGCAAAATATTGCCTAATTCGATGATATTTTGTTTAAGTCACATAAAGGAAAAGGGGATGATAAACGTCAAAATATTGCTATATTCGATGATTTTTCGTACGAAACAAAATGCAAGAAAACTTCCTTAAAATGCAATATTATGCGAAATTCTGAGATTTGAAGGCCAAATCACATATCGTGATACTACATGAAATAGAATCGAAATATTGGTAAAAATGAATATATTTACGTAGTATCAAACTACATGAAAAACGTGAAAAAAGTCAATATTTAACCATATTTGAGGATTTTACCTTCAAATCATAGAGCGAGGTTTCGTATTATTTAGATCCAAGAAAAGACATATGACAATGTTGTTTCCAATACAAATGATAAAAATCAATGTGTTTTCATTAGTATTAACTAAAATGTTCCTGATTTTCCGTTTATATTACCGATTGAAGATGTACACGAAAATCGCTCTATTCCGGCTGAAACGTCGATATATGCAATAAAAACCGAACTTCTCCCCTTTTCGATATCTTACTCAGTATTTTAGCGAGAAACAAATAGATGATTGAAAATGAAGTATTTAAGGTTATTATCTAATCAATTATGTGTTTTCATCATTTTTATCGTATATATATGAATTAATACCCATAGACTGTAAATTAACAAAAACGTGGAAAACGGCAAAATATTGCCTAATTCGATGATATTTTGTTTAAGTCACATAAAGGAAAAGGGGATAATAAACGTCAAAAGATTGCTAAATTTGATGATTTTTCGTACGAAACGAAATGCAGGAAAACTTGCTTAAAATGCAATATTATGCGAAATTCTGAGATTTGAAGGCCAAATCACATATCGTGATACTACATGAAATAGTATCGAAATATTGGTAAAAATGAATATATTTACGTAATATCAAACTACATGAAAAAACGTGAAAAAAGTCAATATTTAACCATATTTGAGGATTTTACCTTCAAATCATAGAGCGAGGTTTCGCATTATTTAGATCCAAGAAAAGACATATGACAATGTTGTTTCCAATACAAATGATAAAAATGAATGTGTTTTCATTAGTATTAACTAAAATGTTCCTGATTTTCCGTTTGTATTACCGATGGAAGATGTACACGAAAATCGCTCTATTCCGGCTGAAACGTCGATATATACAATAACAACAGGACTTCTCCCCTTTTCAATATCTTATTAAGTATTTTAACGAGAAACAAATAGATGATTGAAAATGAAGTATTTAAGGTTATTATCTAATCAATTATGTGTTTGCATCATTTTTATCGTATATATATATATGAATTAATACCCATAGACTGAAAATTCACAAAAACGTGGAAAAACGGCAAAATATTGCCTAATTCGATGATATTTTGTTTAAGTCACATAAAAGAAAAGGGGATGATAAACGTCAAAATATTGCTAAATTCGATGATTTTTCGTACGAAACAAAATGCAAGAAAACTTGCTTAAAATGCAATATTATGCGAAATTCTGAGATTTGAAGGCCAAATCACATATCGTGATACTACATGAAATAGTATCGAAATATTGGTAAAAATGAATATATTTACGTAATATCAAATTACATGAAAAACGTGAAAAAAGTCAATATTTAACCATATTTGAGGATTTTAACTTCAAATCATAGAGCGAGGTTTCGTATTATTTAGGTCCAAGAAAAGACATATGACAATGTTGTTTCCAATACAAATGATAAAAATCAATGTGTTTTCATTAGTATTAACTAAAATGTTCCTGATTTTCCGTTTATATTACCGATGGAAGATGTACACGAAAATCGCTCTATTCCGGCTGAAACGTCGATATATGCAATAAAAACCGAACTTCTCCCCTTTTTAATATCTTACTCAGTATTTTAACGAGAAACAAATAGATGATTGAAAATGAAGTATTTAAGGTTATTATCTAATCAATTATGTGTTTGCATCATTTTTATCGTATATATATGAATTAATACCCATAGACTGAAAATTCACAAAAACGTGGAAAAACGGCAAAATATTGCCTAATTCGATGATATTTTGTTTAAGTCACATAAAAGAAAAGGGGATGATAAACGTCAAAATATTGCTAAATTCGATGATTTTTCGTACGAAACAAAATGCAAGAAAACTTGCTTAAAATGCAATATTATGCGAAATTCTGAGATTTGAAGGCCAAATCACATATCGTGATACTACATGAAATAGTATCGAAATATTGGTAAAAATGAATATATTTACGTAATATCAAACTACATGAAAAACGTGAAAAAAGTCAATATTTAACCATATTTGAGGATTTTAACTTCAAATCATAGAGCGAGGTTTCGTATTATTTAGATAAAAGAAAAGACATATGTCAATGTTGATTCCAATACAAATGATAAAAAACAATGTGTTTTCATTAGAATTAACTAAAATATTCTTGAATTTCCGTTTATATTACCGAGGGAAGATGTACACGTAAAACCGCTCTAATCCGGCTGAAACGTCGATATATGCAATAAAAACCGAACTTCTCCCCTTTTCAATATCTTACTCAGTATTTTAACGAGAAACAAATAGATGATTGAAAATGAAGTATTTAAAGTTATTATCAAATCAATTATGTGTTTGAATCATTTTTATCGTATATATATGAATTAATACCCATAGACTAAAAATTCACAAAAACGTGGAAAAACGGCAAAATATTGCCTAATTCGATGATTTTTTGTTTAAGTCACATAAAGGAAAAGGGGATAATAAACGTCAAAAGATTGCTAAATTCGATGATTTTTCGTACGAAACGAAATGCAAGAAAACTTGCTTAAAATGCAATATTATGCGAAATTCTGAGATTTGAAGGCCAAATTACATATCGTCATACTACATGAAATAGTATCGAAATATTGGTAAAAATGAATATATTTACCTAATATCAAACTACATGAAAAACGTGAAAAAAGTCAATATTTAACCATATTTGAGGATTTTACCTTCAAATCATAGAGCGAGGTTTCGTATTATTTAGATCCAAGAAAAGACATATGACAATGTTGTTTCCAATACAAATGATAAAAATCAATGTGTTTTCATTAGTATTAACTAAAATGATCCTGATTTTCCGTTTGTATTACCGATGGAAGATGTACACGAAAATCGCTCTATTCCGGCTGAAACGTCGATATATGCAATAAAAACCGAACTTCTCCCCATTTCGATATCTTACTCGGTATTTTAACGAGAAACAAATATATGATTGAAAATGAAGTATTTAAGGTTATTATCTAATCAATTATGTTTTTGCATCATTTTTATCGTATATATATGAATTAAGACCCATAGCCTGAAAATTCACAAAAACGTGGAAAAACGGCAAAATATTGCCTAATTCGATGATATTTTGTTTAAGTCACATAAAGGAAAAGGGGATGATAAACGTCAAAATATTGCTAAATTCGATGATTTTTCGTACGAAACAAAATGCAAGAAAACTTGCTTAAAATGCAATATTATGCGAAATTCTGAGATTTGAAGGCCAAATCATATATCGTGATACTACATGAAATAGTATCGAAATATTGGTAAAAATGAATATATTTACGTAATATCAAACTACATGAAAAACGTGAAAAAAGTCAATATTTAACCATATTTGAGGATTTTAACTTCAAATCATAGAGCGAGGTTTCGTATTATTTAGATAAAAGAAAAGACATATGTCAATGTTGATTCCAATACAAATGATAAAAAACAATGTGTTTTCATTAGAATTAACTAAAATATTCTTGATTTTCCGTTTATATTACCGAGGGAAGATGTACACTTAAAAGCGCTCTAATCCGGCTGAAACGTCGATATATGCAATAAAAGCAGAACTTCTCCCCTTTTCAATATCTTACTCAGTATTTTAACGAGAAACAAATAGATGATTGAAAATGAAGTATTTAAAGTTATTATCAAATCAATTATGTGTTTGAATCATTTTTATCGTATATATATGAATTAATACCCATAGACTGAAAATTCACAAAAACGTGGAAAAACGGCAAAATATTGCCTAATTCGGTGATTTTTTGTTTAAGTCACATAAAGGAAAAGGGGATAATAAACGTCAAAAGATTGCTAAATTCGATGATTTTTCGTACGAAACGAAATGCAAGAAAACTTGCTTAAAATGCAATATTATGCAAAATTCTGAGATTTGAAGGCCAAATCACATATCGTGATACTACATGAAATAGTATCGAAATATTGGTAAAAATGAATATATTTACGTAATATCCAACTACATAAAAAACGTGAAAAAAGTCAATATTTAACCATATTTGAGGATTTTACCTTCAAATCATAGAGCGAGGTTTCGTATTATTTAGATCCAAGAAAAGACATATGACAATGTTGTTTCCAATACAAATGATAAAAATCAATGTGTTTTCATTAGTATTAATTAAAATGTTCCTGATTTTGCGTTTGGTTTACCGATGGAAGATGTACACGAAAATCGCTCTATTCCGGCTGAAACGTCGATATATACAATAACAACAGGACTTCTCCCCTTTTCAATATCTTATTAAGTATTTTAACGAGAAACAAATAGATGATTGAAAATGAAGTATTTAAGGTTATTATCTAATCAATTATGTGTTTGCATCATTTTTATCGTATATATATATGAATTAATACCCATAGACTGAAAATTCACAAAAACGTGGAAAAACGGCAAAATATTGCCTAATTCGATGATATTTTGTTTAAGTCACATAAAGGAAAAGGGGATGATAAACGTCAAAATATTGCTAAATTCGATGATTTTTCGTACGAAACAAAATGCAAGAAAACTTGCTTAAAATGCAATATTATGCGAAATTCTGAGATTTGAAGGCCAAATCATATATCGTGATACTACATGAAATAGTATCGAAATATTGGTAAAAATGAATATATTTACGTAATATCAAACTACATGAAAAACGTGAAAAAAGTCAATATTTAACCATATTTGAGGATTTTAACTTCAAATCATAGAGCGAGGTTTCGTATTATTTAGATAAAAGAAAAGACATATGTCAATGTTGATTCCAATACAAATGATAAAAAACAATGTGTTTTCATTAGAATTAACTAAAATATTCTTGATTTTCCGTTTATATTACCGAGGGAAGATGTACACTTAAAAGCGCTCTAATCCGGCTGAAACGTCGATATATGCAATAAAAGCAGAACTTCTCCCCTTTTCAATATCTTACTCAGTATTTTAACGAGAAACAAATAGATGATTGAAAATGAAGTATTTAAAGTTATTATCAAATCAATTATGTGTTTGAATCATTTTTATCGTATATATATGAATTAATACCCATAGACTGAAAATTCACAAAAACGTGGAAAAACGGCAAAATATTGCCTAATTCGGTGATTTTTTGTTTAAGTCACATAAAGGAAAAGGGGATAATAAACGTCAAAAGATTGCTAAATTCGATGATTTTTCGTACGAAACGAAATGCAAGAAAACTTGCTTAAAATGCAATATTATGCAAAATTCTGAGATTTGAAGGCCAAATCACATATCGTGATACTACATGAAATAGTATCGAAATATTGGTAAAAATGAATATATTTACGTAATATCCAACTACATAAAAAACGTGAAAAAAGTCAATATTTAACCATATTTGAGGATTTTACCTTCAAATCATAGAGCGAGGTTTCGTATTATTTAGATCCAAGAAAAGACATATGACAATGTTGTTTCCAATACAAATGATAAAAATCAATGTGTTTTCATTAGTATTAATTAAAATGTTCCTGATTTTGCGTTTGGTTTACCGATGGAAGATGTACACGAAAATCGCTCTATTCCGGCTGAAACGTCGATATATACAATAACAACAGGACTTCTCCCCTTTTCAATATCTTATTAAGTATTTTAACGAGAAACAAATAGATGATTGAAAATGAAGTATTTAAGGTTATTATCTAATCAATTATGTGTTTGCATCATTTTTATCGTATATATATATGAATTAATACCCATAGACTGAAAATTCACAAAAACGTGGAAAAACGGCAAAATATTGCCTAATTCGATGATATTTTGTTTAAGTCACATAAAAGAAAAGGGGATGATAAACGTCAAAATATTGCTAAATTCGATGGTTTTTCGTACGAAACAAAATGCAAGAAAACTTGCTTAAAATGCTAAAATACTGAGTAAGATATTGAAAAGGGGAGAAGTTCGGTTTTTATTGCATATATCGACGTTTCAGCCGGAATAGAGCGATTTTCGTGTACATCTTCCATCGGTAATATAAACGGAAAATCAGGAACATTTTAGTTAATACTAATGAAAACACATTGATTTTTATCATTTGTATTGGAAACAACATTGTCATATGTCTTTTCTTAGATCTAAATAATACGAAACTTCGCTCAATGATTTGAAGTTAAAATCCTCAAATATGGTTAGATATTGACTTTTTTCACGTTTTTCATGTAGTTTGATACTACGTAAATATATTCATTTTTACCAATATTTCGATACTATTTCATGTAGTATCACGATATGTGATTTGGCCATTAAATCTCAGAATTTCGCATAATATTGCATTTTAAGCAAGTTTTCTTGCATTTTGTTTCGTACGAAAAATCATCGAATTTAGCAATATTTTGACGTTTATCATCCCCTTTTCCTTTATGTGACTTAAACAAAATATCATCGAATTAGGCAATATTTTGCCGTTTTTCCACGTTTTTGTGAATTTTCAGTCTATGGGTATTAATTCATATATATACGATAAAAATGATGCAAACACATAATTGATTAGATAATAACCTTAAATACTTCATTTTCAATCATCTATTTGTTTCTCGTTAAAATACTGAGTAAACTATTGAAAAGGGGAGAAGTTCTGTTTTTATTGCATATATCGACGTTTCAGCCGGAATAGAGCGATTTTCGTTTACATCTTCCATCGGTAATACAAACGGAAAATCAGGATCATTTTAGTTAATACTAATGAAAACACATTGATTTTTATCATTTGTATTGGAAACAACATTGTCATATGTCTTTTCTTGGATCTAAATAATACGAAACCTCGCTCTATGATTTGAAGGTAAAATCCTCAAATATGGTTAAATATTGACTTTTTTCACGTTTTTCATGTAGTTTGATATTACGTAAATATATTCATTTTTACCAATATTTCGATACTATTTCATGTAGTATCACGATATGTGATTTGGCCTTCAAATCTCAGAATTTCGCATAATATTGCATTTTAAGCAAGTTTTCTTGCATTTCGTTTCGTACGAAAAATCATCGAATTTAGCAATCTTTTGACGTTTATTATCCCCTTTTCCTTTATGTGACTTAAACAAAAAATCATCGAATTAGGCAATATTTTGCCGTTTTTCCACGTTTTTGTGAATTTTTAGTCTATGGGTATTAATTCATATATATACGATAAAAATGATTCAAACACATAATTGATTTGATAATAACTTTAAATACTTCATTTTCAATCATCTATTTGTTTCTCGTTAAAACACTGAGTAAGATATTGAAAATGGGAGAAGTTCGGTTTTTATTGCATATATCGACGTTTCAGCCGGATTAGAGCGGTTTTACGTGTACATCTTCCCTCGGTAATATAAACGGAAAATCAAGAATAATTTTAGTTAATTCTAATGAAAACACATTGTTTTTTATCATTTGTATTGGAATCAACATTGACATATGTCTTTTCTTTTATCTAAATAATACGAAACCTCGCTCTATGATTTGAAGGTAAAATCCTCAAATATGATTAAATATTGACTTTTTTCACGTTTTTCATGTAGTTTGATATTACGTAAATATATTCATTTTTACCAATATTTCGATACTATTTCATGTAGTATCACGATATGTGATTTGGCCTTCAAATCTCAGAATTTCGCATAATATTGCATTTTAAGCAAGTTTTCCTGCATTTCGTTTCGTACGAAAAATCATCGAATTTAGCAATCTTTTGACGTTTATTATCCCCTTTTCCTTTATGTGACTTAAACAAAATATTATCGAATTAGGCAATATTTTGCCGTTTTCCACGTTTTTGTGAATTTACAGTCTATGGGTATTAATTCATATATATACGATAAAAATGATGCAAACACATAATTGATTAGATAATAACCTTAAATACTTCATTTTAATCATCTATTTGTTTCTCGTTAAAATACTGAGTAAGATATTGAAAAGGGGAGAAGTTCTGTTTTTATTGCATATATCGACGTTTCAGCCGGAATAGAGCGATTTTCGTGTACATCTTCCATCGGTAATACAAACGGAAAATCAGGAACATTTTAGTTAATACTAATGAAAACACATTGATTTTTATCATTTGTATTGGAAACAACATTGTCATATGTCTTTTCTTGGATCTAAATAATACGAAACCTCGCTCTATGATTTGAAGGTAAAATCCTCAAATATGGTTAAATATTGACTTTTTTCACGTTTTTCATGTAGTTTGATATTACGTAAATATATTCATTTTTACCAATATTTCGATACTATTTCATGTAGTATCACGATATGTGATTTGGCCTTCATATCTCAGAATTTCGCATAATATTGCATTTTAAGCAAGTTTTCCTGCATTTCGTTTCGTACGAAAAATCATCGAATTTAGCAATCTTTTGACGTTTATTATCCCCTTTTCCTTTATGTGACTTAAACAAAATATCATCGAATTAGGCAATATTTTGCCGTTTTCCACGTTTTTGTGAATTTACAGTCTATGGGTAATAATTCATATATATACGATAAAAATGATGCAAACACATAACTGATTTGATAATAACCTTAAATACTTCATTTTCAATCATCTATTTGTTTCTCCTTAAAATACTGAGTAAGATATTGAAAAGGGGAGAAGTCCTGTTTTTATTGCATATATCGACGTTTCAGCCGGAATAGAGCGATTTTCGTTTACATCTTCCATCGGTAATATAAACGGAAAATCAGGAACATTTTAGTTAATACTAATGAAAACACATTGATTTTTATCATTTGTATTGGAAACAACATTGTCATATGTCTTTTCTTGGATCTAAATAATACGAAACCTCGCTCTATGATTTGAAGTTAAAATCCTCAAATATGGTTAAATATTGACTTTTTTCACGTTTTTCATGTAATTTGATATTACGTAAATATATTCATTTTTACCAATATTTCGATACTATTTCATGTAGTATCACGATATGTGATTTGGCCTTCAAATCTCAGAATTTCGCATAATATTGCATTTTAAGCAAGTTTTCTTGCATTTTGTTTCGTACGAAAAATCATCGAATTTAGCAATATTTTGACGTTTATCATCCTCTTTTCCTTTATGTGACTTAAGCAAAATATCATCGAATTAGGCAATATTTTGCCGTTTTTCCACGTTTTTGTGAATTTTCAGTCTATGGGTCTTAATTCATATATATACGATAAAAATGATGCAAAAACATAATTGATTAGATAATAACCTTAAATACTTCATTTTCAATCATATATTTGTTTCTCGTTAAAATACTGAGTAAGATATCGAAATGGGGAGAAGTTCGGTTTTTATTGCATATATCGACGTTTCAGCCGGAATAGAGCGATTTTCGTGTACATCTTCCATCGGTAATACAAACGGAAAATCAGGATCATTTTAGTTAATACTAATGAAAACACATTGATTTTTATCATTTGTATTGGAAACAACATTGTCATATGTCTTTTCTTGGATCTAAATATTACGAAACCTCGCTCTATGATTTGAAGTTAAAATCCTCAAATATGGTTAAATATTGACTTTTTTCACGTTTTTCATGTAGTTTGATATTAGGTAAATATATTCATTTTTACCAATATTTCGATACTATTTCATGTAGTATGACGATATGTAATTTGGCCTTCATATCTCAGAATTTCGCATAATATTGCATTTTAAGCAAGTTTTCTTGCATTTCGTTTCGTACGAAAAATCATCGAATTTAGCAATCTTTTGACGTTTATTATCCCCTTTTCCTTTATGTGACTTAAACAAAAAATCATCGAATTAGGCAATATTTTGCCGTTTTTCCACGTTTTTGTGAATTTTCAGTCTATGGGTATTAATTCATATATATACGATAAAAATGATTCAAACACATAATTGATTTGATAATAACTTTAAATACTTCATTTTCAATCATCTATTTGTTTCTCGTTAAAATACTGAGTAAGATATTGAAAAGGGGAGAAGTTCTGTTTTTATTGCATATATCGACGTTTCAGCCGGATTAGAGCGCTTTTAAGTGTACATCTTCCCTCGGTAATATAAACGGAAAATCAAGAATATTTTAGTTAATTCTAATGAAAACACATTGTTTTTTATCATTTGTATTGGAATCAACATTGACATATGTCTTTTCTTTTATCTAAATAATACGAAACCTCGCTCTATGATTTGAAGTTAAAATCCTCAAATATGGTTAAATATTGACTTTTTTCACGTTTTTCATGTAGTTTGATATTACGTAAATATATTCATTTTTACCAATATTTCGATACTATTTCATGTAGTATCACGATTTATGATTTGGCCTTCAAATCTCAGAATTTCGCATAATATTGCATTTTAAGCAAGTTTTCTTGCATTTTGTTTCGTACGAAAAATCATCGAATTTAGCAATATTTTGACGTTTATCATCCCCTTTTCCTTTATGTGACTTAAACAAAATATCATCGAATTAGGCAATATTTTGCCGTTTTTCCACGTTTTTGTGAATTTTCAGTCTATGGGTCTTAATTCATATATATACGATAAAAATGATGCAAAAACATAATTGATTAGATAATAACCTTAAATACTTCATTTTCAATCATATATTTGTTTCTCGTTAAAATACCGAGTAAGATATCGAAATGGGGAGAAGTTCGGTTTTTATTGCATATATCGACGTTTCAGCCGGAATAGAGCGATTTTCGTGTACATCTTCCATCGGTAATACAAACGGAAAATCAGGATCATTTTAGTTAATACTAATGAAAACACATTGATTTTTATCATTTGTATTGGAAACAACATTGTCATATGTCTTTTCTTGGATCTAAATAATACGAAACCTCGCTCTATGATTTGAAGGTAAAATCCTCAAATATGGTTAAATATTGACTTTTTTCACGTTTTTCATGTAGTTTGATATTAGGTAAATATATTCATTTTTACCAATATTTCGATACTATTTCATGTAGTATGACGATATGTAATTTGGCCTTCAAATCTCAGAATTTCGAATAATATTGCATTTTAAGCAAGTTTTCTTGCATTTCGTTTCGTACGAAAAATCATCGAATTTAGCAATCTTTTGACGTTTATTATCCCCTTTTCCTTTATGTGACTTAAACAAAAAATCATCGAATTAGGCAATATTTTGCCGTTTTTCCACGTTTTTGTGAATTTTTAGTCTATGGGTATTAATTCATATATATACGATAAAAATGATTCAAACACATAATTGATTTGATAATAACTTTAAATACTTCATTTTCAATCATCTATTTGTTTCTCGTTAAAATACTGAGTAAGATATTGAAAAGGGGAGAAGTTCGGTTTTTATTGCATATATCGACGTTTCAGCCGGATTAGAGCGGTTTTACGTGTACATCTTCCCTCGGTAATATAAACGGAAATTCAAGAATATTTTAGTTAATTCTAATGAAAACACATTGTTTTTTATCATTTGTATTGGAATCAACATTGACATATGTCTTTTCTTTTATCTAAATAATACGAAACCTCGCTCTATGATTTGAAGTTAAAATCCTCAAATATGGTTAAATATTGACTTTTTTCACGTTTTTCATGTAGTTTGATATTTCGTAAATATATTCATTTTTACCAATATTTCGATACTATTTCATGTAGTATCACGATATGTGATTTGGCCTTCATATCTCAGAATTTCGCATAATATTGCATTTTAAGCAAGTTTTCCTGCATTTCGTTTCGTACGAAAAATCATCGAATTTAGCAATCTTTTGACGTTTATTATCCCCTTTTCCTTTATGTGACTTAAACAAAATATCATCGAATTAGGCAATATTTTGCCGTTTTCCACGTTTTTGTGAATTTACAGTCTATGGGTAATAATTCATATATATACGATAAAAATGATGCAAACACATAACTGATTTGATAATAACCTTAAATACTTCATTTTCAATCATCTATTTGTTTCTCCTTAAAATACTGAGTAAGATATTGAAAAGGGGAGAAGTCCTGTTTTTATTGCATATATCGACGTTTCAGCCGGAATAGAGCGATTTTCGTTTACATCTTCCATCGGTAATATAAACGGAAAATCAGGAACATTTTAGTTAATACTAATGAAAACACATTGATTTTTATCATTTGTATTGGAAACAACATTGTCATATGTCTTTTCTTGGATCTAAATAATACGAAACCTCGCTCTATGATTTGAAGTTAAAATCCTCAAATATGGTTAAATATTGACTTTTTTCACGTTTTTCATGTAATTTGATATTACGTAAATATATTCATTTTTACCAATATTTCGATACTATTTCATGTAGTATCACGATATGTGATTTGGCCTTCAAATCTCAGAATTTCGCATAATATTGCATTTTAAGCAAGTTTTCTTGCATTTTGTTTCGTACGAAAAATCATCGAATTTAGCAATATTTTGACGTTTATCATCCCCTTTTCCTTTATGTGACTTAAGCAAAATATCATCGAATTAGGCAATATTTTGCCGTTTTTCCACGTTTTTGTGAATTTTCAGTCTATGGGTCTTAATTCATATATATACGATAAAAATGATGCAAAAACATAATTGATTAGATAATAACCTTAAATACTTCATTTTCAATCATATATTTGTTTCTCGTTAAAATACTGAGTAAGATATCGAAATGGGGAGAAGTTCGGTTTTTATTGCATATATCGACGTTTCAGCCGGAATAGAGCGATTTTCGTGTACATCTTCCATCGGTAATACAAACGGAAAATCAGGATCATTTTAGTTAATACTAATGAAAACACATTGATTTTTATCATTTGTATTGGAAACAACATTGTCATATGTCTTTTCTTGGATCTAAATATTACGAAACCTCGCTCTATGATTTGAAGTTAAAATCCTCAAATATGGTTAAATATTGACTTTTTTCACGTTTTTCATGTAGTTTGATATTAGGTAAATATATTCATTTTTACCAATATTTCGATACTATTTCATGTAGTATGACGATATGTAATTTGGCCTTCATATCTCAGAATTTCGCATAATATTGCATTTTAAGCAAGTTTTCTTGCATTTCGTTTCGTACGAAAAATCATCGAATTTAGCAATCTTTTGACGTTTATTATCCCCTTTTCCTTTATGTGACTTAAACAAAAAATCATCGAATTAGGCAATATTTTGCCGTTTTTCCACGTTTTTGTGAATTTTCAGTCTATGGGTATTAATTCATATATATACGATAAAAATGATTCAAACACATAATTGATTTGATAATAACTTTAAATACTTCATTTTCAATCATCTATTTGTTTCTCGTTAAAATACTGAGTAAGATATTGAAAAGGGGAGAAGTTCTGTTTTTATTGCATATATCGACGTTTCAGCCGGATTAGAGCGCTTTTAAGTGTACATCTTCCCTCGGTAATATAAACGGAAAATCAAGAATATTTTAGTTAATTCTAATGAAAACACATTGTTTCTTATCATTTGTATTGGAATCAACATTGACATATGTCTTTTCTTTTATCTAAATAATACGAAACCTCGCTCTATGATTTGAAGTTAAAATCCTCAAATATGGTTAAATATTGACTTTTTTCACGTTTTTCATGTAGTTTGATATTACGTAAATATATTCATTTTTACCAATATTTCGATACTATTTCATGTAGTATCACGATTTATGATTTGGCCTTCAAATCTCAGAATTTCGCATAATATTGCATTTTAAGCAAGTTTTCTTGCATTTTGTTTCGTACGAAAAATCATCGAATTTAGCAATATTTTGACGTTTATCATCCCCTTTTCCTTTATGTGACTTAAACAAAATATCATCGAATTAGGCAATATTTTGCCGTTTTTCCACGTTTTTGTGAATTTTCAGTCTATGGGTCTTAATTCATATATATACGATAAAAATGATGCAAAAACATAATTGATTAGATAATAACCTTAAATACTTCATTTTCAATCATATATTTGTTTCTCGTTAAAATACCGAGTAAGATATCGAAATGGGGAGAAGTTCGGTTTTTATTGCATATATCGACGTTTCAGCCGGAATAGAGCGATTTTCGTGTACATCTTCCATCGGTAATACAAACGGAAAATCAGGATCATTTTAGTTAATACTAATGAAAACACATTGATTTTTATCATTTGTATTGGAAACAACATTGTCATATGTCTTTTCTTGGATCTAAATAATACGAAACCTCGCTCTATGATTTGAAGGTAAAATCCTCAAATATGGTTAAATATTGACTTTTTTCACGTTTTTCATGTAGTTTGATATTAGGTAAATATATTCATTTTTACCAATATTTCGATACTATTTCATGTAGTATGACGATATGTAATTTGGCCTTCAAATCTCAGAATTTCGAATAATATTGCATTTTAAGCAAGTTTTCTTGCATTTCGTTTCGTACGAAAAATCATCGAATTTAGCAATCTTTTGACGTTTATTATCCCCTTTTCCTTTATGTGACTTAAACAAAAAATCATCGAATTAGGCAATATTTTGCCGTTTTTCCACGTTTTTGTGAATTTTTAGTCTATGGGTATTAATTCATATATATACGATAAAAATGATTCAAACACATAATTGATTTGATAATAACTTTAAATACTTCATTTTCAATCATCTATTTGTTTCTCGTTAAAATACTGAGTAAGATATTGAAAAGGGGAGAAGTTCGGTTTTTATTGCATATATCGACGTTTCAGCCGGAATATAGCGATTTTCGTGTACATCTTCCATCGGTAATATAAACGGAAAATCAGGAACATTTTAGTTAATACTAATGAAAACACATTGATTTTTATCATTTGTATTGGAAACAACATTGTCATATGTCTTTTCTTGGATCTAAATAATACGAAACCTCGCTCTATGATTTGAAGGTAAAATCCTCAAATATGGTTAAATATTGACTTTTTTCACGTTTTTCATGTAGTTTGATATTACGTAAATATATTCATTTTTACCAATATTTCGATACTATTTCATGTAGTATCACGATATGTGATTTGGCCTTCAAATCTCAGAATTTCGCATAATATTGCATTTTAAGCAAGTTTTCTTGCATTTCGTTTCGTACGAAAAATCATCGAATTTAGCAATCTTTTGACGTTTATTATCCCCTTTTCCTTTATGTGACTTAAACAAAAAATCATCGAATTAGGCAATATTTTGCCGTTTTTCCACGTTTTTGTGAATTTTTAGTCTATGGGTATTAATTCATATATATACGATAAAAATTATTCAAACACATAATTGATTTGATAATAACTTTAAATACTTCATTTTCAATCATCTATTTGTTTCTCGTTAAAACACTGAGTAAGATATTGAAAATGGGAGAAGTACGGTTTTTATTGCATATATCGACGTTTCAGCCGGATTAGAGCGGTTTTACGTGTACATCTTCCCTCGGTAATATAAACGGAAAATCAAGAATATTTTAGTTAATTCTAATGAAAACACATTGTTTTTTATCATTTGTATTGGAATCAACATTGACATATGTCTTTTCTTTTATCTAAATAATACGAAACCTCGCTCTATGATTTGAAGGTAAAATCCTCAAATATGATTAAATATTGACTTTTTTCACGTTTTTCATGTAGTTTGATATTACGTAAATATATTCATTTTTACCAATATTTCGATACTATTTCATGTAGTATCACGATATGTGATTTGGCCTTCAAATCTCAGAATTTCGCATAATATTGCATTTTAAGCAAGTTTTCCTGCATTTCGTTTCGTACGAAAAATCATCGAATTTAGCAATCTTTTGACGTTTATTATCCCCTTTTCCTTTATGTGACTTAAACAAAATATCATCGAATTAGGCAATATTTTGCCGTTTTCCACGTTTTTGTGAATTTACAGTCTATGGGTATTAATTCATATATATACGATAAAAATGATGCAAACACATAATTGATTAGATAATAACCTTAAATACTTCATTTTAATCATCTATTTGTTTCTCGTTAAAATACTGAGTAAGATATTGAAAAGGGGAGAAGTTTTTTTTTTTTGCATATATCGACGTTTCAGCCGGAATAGAGCGATTTTCGTGTACATCTTCCATCGGTAATACAAACGGAAAATCAGGAACATTTTAGTTAATACTAATGAAAACACATTGATTTTTATCATTTGTATTGGAAACAACATTGTCATATGTCTTTTCTTGGATCTAAATAATACGAAACCTCGCTCTATGATTTGAAGGTAAAATCCTCAAATATGGTTAAATATTGACTTTTTTCACGTTTTTCATGTAGTTTGATATTACGTAAATATATTCATTTTTACCAATATTTCGATACTATTTCATGTAGTATCACGATATGTGATTTGGCCTTCATATCTCAGAATTTCGCATAATTTTGCATTTTAAGCAAGTTTTCCTGCATTTCGTTTCGTACGAAAAATCATCGAATTTAGCAATCTTTTGACGTTTATTATCCCCTTTTCCTTTATGTGACTTAAACAAAATATCATCGAATTAGGCAATATTTTGCCGTTTTCCACGTTTTTGTGAATTTACAGTCTATGGGTAATAATTCATATATATACGATAAAAATGATGCAAACACATAACTGATTTGATAATAACCTTAAATACTTCATTTTCAATCATCTATTTGTTTTTCCTTAAAATACTGAGTAAGATATTGAAAAGGGGAGAAGTCCTGTTTTTATTGCATATATCGACGTTTCAGCCGGAATAGAGCGATTTTCGTTTACATCTTCCATCGGTAATATAAACGGAAAATCAGGAACATTTTAGTTACTACTAATGAAAACACATTGATTTTTATCATTTGTATTGGAAACAACATTGTCATATGTCTTTTCTTGGATCTAAATAATTCGAAACCTCGCTCTATGATTTGAAGTTAAAATCCTCAAATATGGTTAAATATGGTTAAATCCTCATATATGGTTAATATGAAACGTGACTTTTTTCACGTTTTTCATGTAATTTGATATTACGTAAATATATTCATTTTTACCAATATTTCGATACTATTTCATGTAGTATCACGATATGTGATTTGGCCTTCAAATCTCAGAATTTCGCATAATATTGCATTTTAAGCAAGTTTTCCTGCATTTCGTTTCGTACGAAAAATCATCGAATTTAGCAATCTTTTGACGTTTATTATCCCCTTTTCCTTTATGTGACTTAAACAAAATATCATCGAATTAGGCAATATTTTGCCGTTTTCCACGTTTTTGTGAATTTACAGTCTATGGGTATTAATTCATATATATACGATAAAAATGATGCAAACACATAATTGATTAGATAATAACCTTAAATACTTCATTTTCAATCATCTATTTGTTTCTCGTTAAAATACTGAGTAAGATATTGAAAAGGGGAGAAGTTCGGTTTTTATTGCATATATCGACGTTTCAGCCGGAATAGAGCGATTTTCGTGTACATCTTCCATCGGTAATATAAACGGAAAATCAGGAACATTTTAGTTAATACTAATGAAAACACATTGATTTTTATCATTTGTATTGGAAACAACATTGTCATATGTCTTTTCTTGGATCTAAATAATACGAAACCTCGCTCTATGATTTGAAGTTAAAATCCTCCAATATGGTTAAATATTGACTTTTTTCACGTTTTTCATGTAATTTGATATTACGTAAATATATTCATTTTTACCAATATTTCGATACTATTTCATGTAGTATCACGATATGTGATTTGGCCTTCAAATCTCAGAATTTCGCATAATATTGCATTTTAAGCAAGTTTTCTTGCATTTTGTTTCGTACGAAAAACCATCGAATTTAGCAATATTTTGACGTTTATCATCCCCTTTTCTTTTATGTGACTTAAACAAAATATCATCGAATTAGGCAATATTTTGCCGTTTTTCCACGTTTTTGTGAATTTTCAGTCTATGGGTATTAATTCATATATATATACGATAAAAATGATGCAAACACATAAATGATTAGATAATAACCTTAAATACTTCATTTTCAATCATCTATTTGTTTCTCGTTAAAATACTTAATAAGATATTGAAAAGGGGAGAAGTCCTGTTGTTATTGTATATATCGACGTTTCAGCCGGAATAGAGCGATTTTCGTGTACATCTTCCATCGGTAAACCAAACGCAAAATCAGGAACATTTTAATTAATACTAATGAAAACACATTGATTTTTATCATTTGTATTGGAAACAACATTGTCATATGTCTTTTCTTGGATCTAAATAATACGAAACCTCGCTCTATGATTTGAAGGTAAAATCCTCAAATATGGTTAAATATTGACTTTTTTCACGTTTTTTATGTAGTTGGATATTACGTAAATATATTCATTTTTACCAATATTTCGATACTATTTCATGTAGTATCACGATATGTGATTTGGCCTTCAAATCTCAGAATTTCGCATAATATTGCATTTTAAGCAAGTTTTCTTGCATTTCGTTTCGTACGAAAAATCATCGAATTTAGCAATCTTTTGACGTTTATTATCCCCTTTTCCTTTATGTGACTTAAACAAAAAATCATCGAATTAGGCAATATTTTGCCGTTTTTCCACGTTTTTGTGAATTTTCAGTCTATGGGTATTAATTCATATATATACGATAAAAATGATTCAAACACATAATTGATTTGATAATAACTTTAAATACTTCATTTTCAATCATCTATTTGTTTCTCGTTAAAATACTGAGTAAGAGATTGAAAAGGGGAGAAGTTCTGTTTTTATTGCATATATCGACGTTTCAGCCGGATTAGAGCGCTTTTAAGTGTACATCTTCCCTCGGTAATATAAACGGAAAATCAAGAATATTTTAGTTAATTCTCATCTTCACGGGGATGGGGTCTGCGACCCCCATCCTTACGGTTCCTTGACACATGAATGGGTGAACTTTCTTCTCCCCATTCAGCACGGGTTCATCCCGCACTCTCTCGGCCCTCTGGTCCTCGAACATCACTAAAGCAATGTGTTCCGCTGCTTAGGGCGTCTGCATTCCCGTGCGACGTGTCCGGGTATTCCGCAATTGTAGCAGCGGCCCCTCGGCGGAGACCATCCGCCACCGCTCGCCTTAGCACTGCCTCCAGAGACCGTCACACCCTGTGTCTTTCCCGCCTCACTTGTCGTTTCTTTCCCTGCAGTAACAGTTCCCGAGCTCTCAGCTTGGTTCTCCTCTATCGGCGCTACAGCACCTTTTGATCCTCGGGTGTTCCAACTTGAGAAATGGGACTTGGGAGAACTCGTTCCTGCCCTCCATCCATCCGTCCTTCTATAACTCCTATCGTTTCCGACGTATGCGGGTGGTCGGTTCTGTCCCTCTCGGCGTGGGCGTAGGGCTTCTTCTAGCATGTCGGCCCGGTCGGCTGCGGCCCTTAGGTTCTTTATGTCCGCCTCCTTTACCCTCATCCTGATCTCAGGAGAGAGCACGGACATAAACTTTTCCATGGCCATTAGTTCCTTGACCTCTTCGACCGACCTTGCTTCTTCAGAGTCCAGCCACTTAAGGAGCTTTCTTTCTATGTCCCTCGCCGTCTCCGCATACGACTTTCCTGGCAACCGGGTACATTCTCTAAACCTCTTTCTGTAACACTCTGGCGTGAGCTTAAAGGAACGGAGCACAGCTCGTTTTACCGCATCGTAGTTAGTGCATTCTTGGAAGTCGAGCATAGTGAAGGCTTGGCGAGCTTCCCCTGTGAGCCTTCCTTGGACCAACTCCGCCCACTCCGCCCTCGGCCACCTCTTCATACCAGCAACTCTCTCAAAGTGATCGAAGAAACTTTCGGCTTCACTAGGCACAAAGACCGGCAGGTCTCGTTCCCTCACTCGTCGGTCTTCCTGTGGCGGGGCAGGGGCACCTAGTCCCAGTTCAGCTCGCTTCAGCTCCACCTCCTGGTTGGCTTCTATTTCCATTTGTCTCAGCCTAACTTCTTGCTCTCGTTCTTCCCTGCGTAGCTGTGCTTCTCGTTCCTCACGCTTCGTCTGTGCTTCTCGCTCTTGCTCTTCCCGGCGCAGCTGTGCTTCTCGCTCCTCACGCTTCATCTGTGCTTCTCGCTCTTGCTCTTCCCGGCGCAGCTGTGCTTCTCGCTCTTGCTCTTCCCGGCGCAGCTGTGCTTCTCGCTCTTGCTCTTCCCGGCGCAGCTGTGCTTCTCGCTCCTCACGCTTCATCTGTGCTTCTCGCTCTTGCTCTTCTTTGCGCTGTTGTGCCTCTTCTCTCCTCAGCTGCGCTTCTGCTTCTCGCTCTTCTTTGCGCTGTTGTGCCTCTTCTCTCCTCAGCTGCGCTTCTGCTTCTCGCTCTTCTTTGCGCTGCTGTGCTTCTCGCTCTTCTTTGCGCTGCTGTGCCTCCAGCTGCAGCTTCATTATTTCCAGCTTAATGCTGTGCCTGCTGCCGCTGGATCCCCTGCTGCTTCCACCAATACTCAGGTGCTCACCCTCACTGGCAGGTGTTTGGGGCCGTTCCTCCCCCAAAGCTTCGTCTCGAGCCTTTAGCTGAGCCATTATCTCTAGTCTTCTTTCACCAACTCTGGCAGATTTCAGCTTTATTCCAAAATGATCCGCTATAGCCTGTAACTGTGCCCTGGTGCACTCTTCCAGCACCTGTTCGTCTCTAGAGTCAATAAACCTCGCTACTTTATCATCCTCCATCTTGTGCTACGAGTGTTAACCTGCACCTGATCTCTAACACCACTGCCAAGTACCACTGCAACCTTTGCTCCGATATATATCCTGGCAAGGTCGCCAATGTTGGAGTTGTTTCACCTCTCTATTATTCTCTACCCTTACTCTGGGGTGAGCAATAGTTATGCTCAAGGTAACTCACCGTAGCCCTGCGGGTCTTCCCTCGATCCTCACGGCGCCACTGCATGCCAGGAGAGTCTCCCAGTCAATCTTAACGGCCTCTTATTAAGAAAGAGTGAGAACACGACTCGTTCACCTCGACTGTCGTGTGCCCTCCCCAACAATAGGGCTCTACGGTTAAACACAAGATCGCCAACTGGTGTTTAAGGTGGCCAGTAACACCCTCAGTGGACTGGTGTATTCAGTGGTAGCCTTGGCAAGGTCACACTCAAAGATCAGGAATCAGGCAGGTACTTATTGTTATCACTCTATGCTTACAGGTATAGTATAGCCACAAGATCAATGGAGGGGATGATAAAAACACAAAGAGAGTTTTGTATTTTACTTAAAATGTATGAAAGATGTCACAAGGCCACACAATAATCATAAATCAACTGATCCTGACTCGGCCGGTAATTCCCACGGATATTATGCGATCACTAGAGGGCAACACTCTCCCCCTCCTCATCAAGTGTCAAGAACAGCTGATCGCAATGGCCTCTCCGCGCGAACTTTGCTTGTTTTCTAGATTCACGCGCGCTGTTCCTTTAAATTTTCCAATATTACTAGAAACTCGCACACTCGATATTGGCACAAATAAACCGTATTACTCAGTTACACTGTACTCAGGCTCAAACAGTCTTTTCTACAATCAATGCTATAATGATTCACTGTAACGGTCTTACACTGTTATTTATCCAACAATATATAATGAAATATTAACACGGGAGTTTTAGTACTTTCTCTCGTGGGCGATAACGCAATGATTCACTGTACTCCCAAATGATTATTCACTGAATGAACATAGACATATATATGGTATATAAATCAATCATCAATACATGGAAAATAAATAGTTTCTGGGCACATAGCCTAACCTCCAAATACTGGCATAATATTATATATAATTCACCACTATATGTTCATATCAAAATCTATAGAAAGATATACACAACACAGTAAATTTATCACTGGTTCTTGGTGTCTGTACACACCAATAATCAACATGAATATTACAAGCACTCTTGATAGTACTGTCTAGCACCCTGGTGCTTTACCATGACATAAGTGAGACTTGCTCACGACATATAAAATCTTCAGGCTAGATAATATAGCCGAATAATATAGCTAACTAAAGGGGAATGAGGAGGGAACTAGAACCACCTACTTCACCCTATCCTCCGATGAGAGTCGAGATGTAGCTCCTGGTCCTCGTGTCGGGAACGCCCCCACACTACACGTCGTCGTGTCCTACCAGAGCCTCTCGTCGTCCCACCGTTTAGCGCGTCGTCTCCGTGCCTCCTCACTGCAGGTCCGTCCTCCTTCTTGACTTATTGAAGGTTGGAGTCGGTCTCCTGGCCGTCGTCTTCTCCCAGCAACGGCTGTCGCCTACGTCTCAGCTACAGTCGTTCGGTTTCCCCAAATAGTCCTCTCTTCCTCAGCTACCCAGTGGCTCTGTCAGCCACTACGCTGTCACGAATTGGTGAATTGCCACAGACGTCAACATACGTCACTGCACGGCTTCACTGCTACTGGCACAGTACCTGACTGGAGCACTTGTTGCTCAAATAACCGTCAATTCCCTCTTCTGGTTCAACACATGAACTAGGGAAGACTTCTCAGAGTACTGGCGGACTTCAGGTGACGCGTAAATCCACGGTAGTGGGAAACAGCTGTCCGACAGACAGGACCACTCGTCGCACGTCCGACCTCTATGACGTGTCGTGTCTGACTGCTGGCGCCAGCCCGGCGCGCTGGCCGGACCCCCTTCCTTCGTGACGTCACTTTCGCCACGGGAGGTTTTCATTGGCTCCCGGTGCCACATTGCTGTCGGTGACCAATCCGGTGCCACTGACGTCACACGGTTTTGGCGGGAGATCAGAGAGGCCAGCGCCATCTTGGCTCCCTAAAGGGCCTAAACCACAGGCCAAAATATCACTATTTCACAAATTTCTCGGCTCTCCGAGAACACTTCACTCTCTCCCATATATCAAATTGTAGCCTGCAACGTAGAGAACGCTTGGGAAAAGTAGACATGACTCTTACTGCAGGCGTGGGAGAATTATAAGGGGGGGAACTCCGTCACAATATCTAATCAATTATGTGTTTGCATAATTTTTATCGTATATATATGAATTAATACCCATAGACTGTAAATTCACAAAAACGTGGAAAACGGCAAAATATTTCCTAATTCGATGATATTTTGTTTAAGTCACATAAAGGAAAAGGGGATAATAAACGTCAAAAGATTGCATCAAATCATCAAATTCGATGATTTTTCGTACGAAACGAAATGCAGGAAAACTTGCTTAAAATGCAATATTATGCGAAATTCTGAGATTTGAAGGCCAAATCACATATCGTGATACTACATGAAATAGTATCGAAATATTGGTAAAAATGAGTATATTTACGTAATATCAAACTACATGAAAAACGTGAAAAAAGTCAATATTTAACCATATTTGAGGATTTTACCTTCAAATCATAGAGCGAGGTTTCGTATTATTTAGATAAAAGAAAAGACATATGTCAATGTTGATTCCAATACAAATGATAAAAAACAATGTGTTTTCATTAGAATTAACTAAAATATTCTTGATTTTCCGTTTATATTACCGAGGGAAGATGTACACGTAAAACCGCTCTAATCCGGCTGAAACGTCGATATATGCAATAAAAACCGAACTTCTCCCCTTTTCAATATCTTACTCAGTATTTTAACGAGAAACAAATAGATGATTGAAAATGAAGTATTTAAAGTTATTATCAAATCAATTATGTGTTTGAATCATTTTTATCGTATATATATGAATTAATACCCATAGACTAAAAATTCACAAAAACGTGGAAAAACGGCAAAATATTGCCTAATTCGATGATTTTTTGTTTAAGTCACATAAAGGAAAAGGGGATAATAAACGTCAAAAGATTGCTAAATTCGATGATTTTTCGTACGAAACGAAATGCAAGAAAACTTGCTTAAAATGCAATATTATGCGAAATTCTGAGATTTGAAGGCCAAATCACATATCGTGATACTACATGAAATAGTATCGAAATATTGGTAAAAATGAATATATTTACGTAATATCAAACTACATGAAAAACGTGAAAAAAGTCAATATTTAACCATATTTGAGGATTTTACCTTCAAATCATAGAGCGAGGTTTCGTATTATTTAGATCCAAGAAAAGACATATGACAATGTTGTTTCCAATACAAATGATAAAAATCAATGTGTTTTCATTAGTATTAACTAAAATGATCCTGATTTTCCGTTTGTATTACCGATGGAAGATGTAAACGAAAATCGCTCTATTCCGGCTGAAACGTCGATATATGCAATAAAAACAGAACTTCTCCCCTTTTCAATAGCTTACTCAGTATTTTAACGAGAAACAAATAGATGATTGAAAATGAAGTATTTAAGGTTATTATCTAATCAATTATGTGTTTGCATCATTTTTATCGTATATATATGAATTAATACTCATAGACTGAAAATTCACAAAAACGTGGAAAAACGTCAAAATATTGCCTAATTCGATGATATTTTGTTTAAGTCACATAAAGGAAAAGGGGATGATAAACGTCAAAATATTGCTAAATTCGATGATTTTTCGTACGAAACAAAATGCAAGAAAACTTGCTTAAAATGCAATATTATGCGAAATTCTGAGATTTAATGGCCAAATCACATATCGTGATACTACATGAAATAGTATCGAAATATTGGTAAAAATGAATATATTTACGTAGTATCAAACTACATGAAAAACGTGAAAAAAGTCAATATCTAACCATATTTGAGGATTTTAACTTCAAACCATTGAGCGAAGTTTCGTATTATTTAGATCTAAGAAAAGACATATGACAATGTTGTTTCCAATACAAATGATAAAAATCAATGTGTTTTCATTAGTATTAACTAAAATGTTCCTGATTTTCCGTTTATATTACCGATGGAAGATGTACACGAAAATCGCTCTATTCCGGCTGAAACGTCGATATATGCAATAAAAACCGAACTTCTCCCCTTTTCAATATCTTACTCAGTATTTTAACGAGAAACAAATAGATGATTGAAAATGAAGTATTTAAGGTTATTATCTAATCAATTATGTGTTTGCATCATTTTTATCGTATATATATGAATTAATACCCATAGACTGTAAATTCACAAAAACGTGGAAAACTGCAAAATATTGCCTAATTCGATGATATTTTGTTTAAGTCACATAAAGGAAAAGGGGATAATAAACGTCAAAAGATTGCTAAATTCGATGATTTTTCGTACGAAACGAAATGCAGGAAAACTTGCTTAAAATGCAATATTATGCGAAATTCTGAGATTTGAAGGCCAAATCACATATCGTGATACTACATGAAATAGTATCGAAATATTGGTAAAAATGAATATATTTACGTAATATCAAACTACATGAAAAACGTGAAAAAAGTCAATATTTAACCATATATGAGGATTTTACCTTCAAATCATAGAGCGAGGTTTCGTATTATTTAGATCCAAGAAAAGACATATGACAATGTTGTTTCCAATACAAATGATAAAAATCAATGTGTTTTCATTAGTATTAACTAAAATGTTCCTGATTTTCCGTTTATATTATCGATAAAAGATGTACACGAAAATCGCTCTATTCCGGCTGAAACGTCGATATATGCAATAAAAACCGAACTTCTCCCCTTTTTAATATGATGATAAACAAAATATCATCGAATTAGGCAATATTTTGCCGTTTTTCCACGTTTTTGTGAATTTTCAGTCTATGGGTATTAATTCATTTATATACGATAAAAATGATGCAAACACATAATTGATTAGATAATAACTATAAATACTTCATTATCATTCATCTATTTGTTTCTCGTTAAAATACTGAGTAAGATATTGAAAAAGGGAGAAGTTCTGTTTTTATTGCATATATCGACGTTTCAGCCGGAATAGAGCGATTTTCGTGTACATCTTCCATGGGTAATACAAACGGAAAATCAGGAACATTTTAGTTAATACTAATGAAAACACATTGATTTATATCATTTGTATTGGAAACAACATTGTCATATGTCTTTTCTTGGATCTAAATAATAGGAAACCTCGCTCTATGATTTGAAGGTAAAATCCTCAAATATGGTTAAATATTGACTTTTTTCTCGTTTTTCATGTAGTTTGATATTACGTAAATATATTCATTTTTACCAATATTTCGATACTATTTCATGTAGTATCACTATATGTGATTTGGCCTTCAAATCTCAGAATTTCGCATAATATTGCATTTTAAGCAAGTTTTCTTGCATTTCGTTTCGTACGAAAAATCATCGAATTTAGCAATCTTTTGACGTTTATTATCCCCTTTTCCTTTATGTGACTTAAACAAAATATCATCGAATTAGGCAATATTTTGCCGTTTTTCCACGTTTTTGTGAATTTTCAATCTATGGGTATATATATATATATACGATAAAAATGATGCAAACACATAATTGATTAGATAATAACTATAAATACTTCATTTTCATTCATCTATTTGTTTCTCGTTAAAATACTGAGTAATATATTGAAAAGGGGAGAAGTTCGGTTTTTATTGCATATATCGACGTTTCAGCCGGAATAGAGCGATTTTCATGTACATCCTCCATCGGTAATATAAACGGATAATCAGGAAGATTTTAGTTAATACTAATGAAAACACATTGATTTTTATCATTTGTATTGGAAACAACATTGTCATATGTCTTTTCTTGGATCTAAATAATACGAAACCTCGCTCTATGATTTGAAGTTAAAATCCTCAAATATGGTTAAATATTGACTTTTTTCATGTTTTTCATGTAGTTTGATACTACGTAAATATATTAATTTTTACCAATATTTCGATTCTATTTCATGTAGTGTCACGATATGTGATTTGGCCTTCAAATCTCAGAATTTCGCATAATATTGCATTTTAAGGAAGTTTTCTTGCATTTTGTTTCGTACGAAAAATCATCGAATTTAGCAATATTTTGACGTTTATCATCCCCTTTTCCTTTATGTGATTTAAACAAAATATCATCGAATTAGGCAATATTTTGCCGTTTTTCCACTTTTTTGTGAATTTTCAGTCTATGGGTATTAATTCATTTATATACGAAAAAAATGATGCAAACACATAATTGATTAGATAATAACTATAAATACTTCATTATCATTCATCTATTTGTTTCTCGTTAAAATACTGAGTAAGATATTGAAAAGCGGAGAAGTTCGGTTTTTATTGCATATATCGACGTTTCAGCCGGAATAGAGCGATTTTCGTGTACATCTTCCATCGGTAATATAAACGGAAAATCAGGAACATTTTTGTTAATACTAATGAAAACACATTGATTTTTATCATTTGTATTGGAAGCAACATTGTCATATGTCTTTTCTTGGATCTAAATAATACGAAAACTCGCTCTATGATTTGAAGTTAAAATCCTCAAATATGGTTAAATATTGACTTTTTCACGTTTTTCATGTAGTTTGATATTACGTAAATATATTCATTTTTACCAATATTTCGATACTATTTCATGTAGTATCACGATATGTGATTTGGCCTTCAAATCTCAGAATTTTGCATAATATTGCATTTTAAGCAAGTTTTCTTGCATTTCGTTTCGTACGAAAAATCATCGAATTTAGCAATCTTTTGACGTTTATTATCCCCTTTTCCTTTATGTGACTTAAGCAAAATATCATCGAATTAGGCAATATTTTGCCGTTTTCAACGTTTTTGTGAATTTACAGTCTATGGGTAATAATTCATATATATACGATAAAAATGATGCAAACACATAATTGATTAGATAATAACCTTAAATACTTCATTTTCAATCATCTATTTGTTTCTCGTTAAAATACTGAGCAAGATATTGAAAAAGGGAGAAGTTCTGTTTTTATTGCATATATCGACGTTTCAGCCGGAATAGAGCGATTTTCGTGTACATCTTCCATCGGTAATACAAACGGAAAATCAGGAACATTTTAGTTAATACTAATGAAAACACATTGATTTTTATCATTTGTATTGGAAACAACATTGTCATATGTCTTTTCTTGGATCTAAATAATACGAAACCTCGCTCTATGATTTGAAGTTAAAATCCTCAAATATGGTTAAATATTGACTTTTTTCACGTTTTACATGTAGTTTGATATTACGTAAAGATATTCATTTTTACCAATATTTCGATACTATTTCATGTAGTATCACGATATGTGATTTGGCCTTCAAATCTCAGAATTTCGCATAATATTGCATTTTAAGCAAGTTTTCTTGCATTTCGTTTCGTACGAAAAATCATCGAATTTAGCAATATTTTGACGTTTATCATCCCCTTTTCCTTTATGTGATTTAAACAAAATATCATCGAATTAGGCAATATTTTGCCGTTTTTCCACGTTTTTGTGAATTTTCAGTCTATGGGTAATAATTCATATATGTACGATAAAAATGATGCAAACACATAATTGATTAGATAATAACCTTAAATACTTCATTTTCAATCATCTATTTGTTTCTCGTTAAAATACTGAGTAAGATATTGAATAGGGGAGAAGTTCGGTTTTTATTGCATATATCGACGTTTCAGCCGGAATAGAGCGATTTTCGTGTACATCTTCCATCGGTAATATAAACGGAAAATCAGGAACATTTTAGTTAATACTAATGAAAACACATTGATTTTTATCATTTGTATTGGAAGCAACATTGTCATATGTCTTTTCTTGGATCTAAATAATACGAAACATCGCTCTATGATTTGGAGTTAAAATCCTCAAATATGGTTAAATATTGACTTTTTTCACGTTTTTCATGTAGTTTGATATTACGTAAATATATTCATTTTTACCAATATTTCGATACTATTTCATGTAGTATCACGATATGTGATTTGGCCTTCAAATCTCAGAATTTCGCATAATATTGCATTTTAAGCAAGTTTTCTTGCATTTCGTTTCGTACGAAAAATCATCGAATTTAGCAATATGTTGACGTTTATTATCCCCTTTTCCTTTATGTGACTTAAACAAAATATCATCGAATTAGGCAATATTTTGCCGTTTTCCACGTTTTTGTGAATTTACAGTCTATGGGTAATAATTCATATATATACGATAAAAATGATGCAAACACATAATTGATTAGATAATAACCTTAAATACTTCATTTTCAATCATCTATTTGTTTCTCGTTAAAATACTGAGTAAGATATTGAAAAGGGGAGAAGTTCGGTTTTTATTGCATATATCGACGTTTCAGCCGGATTAGAACGGTTTTACGTGTACATCTTCCCTTGGTAATATAAAAGAAAAATCAGGAACATTTTAGTTAATTCTAATGAAAACACATTGTTTTTTATCATTTGTATTGGAAACAACATTGTCATATGTCTTTTCTTGGATCTAAATAATACGAAACCTCGCTCTATGATTTGAAGTTAAAATCCTCAAATATGGTTAAATATTGACTTTTTTCACGTTTTTCATGTAGTTTGATACTACGTAAATATATTAATTTTTACCAATATTTCGATTCTATTTCATGTAGTGTCACGATATGTGATTTGGCCTTCAAATCTCAGAATTTCGCATAATATTGCATTTTAAGGAAGTTTTCTTGCATTTTGTTTCGTACGAAAAATCATCGAATTTAGCAATATTTTGACGTTTATCATCCCCTTTTCCTTTATGCGATTTAAACAAAATATCATCGAATTAGGCAATATTTTGCCGTTTTTCCACGTTTTTGTGAATTTTCAGTCTATGGGTATTAATTCATTTATATACGATAAAAATGATGCAAACACATAATTGATTAGATAATAACTATAAATACTTCATTATCATTCATCTATTTGTTTCTCGTTAAAATACTGAGTAAGATATTGAAAAGGGGAGAAGTTCGGTTTTTATTGCATATATCGACGTTTCAGCCGGAATAGAGCGATTTTCGTGTACATCTTCCATCGGTAATATAAACGGAAAATCAGGAACATTTTAGTTAATACTAATGAAAACACATTGATTTTTATCATTTGTATTGGAAGCAACATTGTCATATGTCTTTTCTTGGATCTAAATAATACGAAACCTCGTTCTATGATTTGAAGTTAAAATCCTCAAATATGGTTAAATATTGACTTTTTTCACGTTTTTCATGTAGTTTGATATTACGTAAATATATTCATTTTTACCAATTTTCGATACTATTTCATGTAGTATCACGATATGTGATTTGGCCTTCAAATCTCAGAATTTCGCATAATATTGCATTTTAAGCAAGTTTTCTTGCATTTCGTTTCGTACGAAAAATCATCGAATTTAGCAATCTTTTGACGTTTATTATCCCCTTTTCCTTTATGTGACTTAAACAAAATATCATCGAATTAGGCAATATTTTGCCGTTTTCCACGTTTTTGTGAATTTACAGTCTATGGGTAATAATTCATATATATACGATAAAAATGATGCAAACACATAATTGATTAGATAATAACCTTAAATACTTCATTTTCAATCATCTATTTGTTTCTCGTTAAAATACTGAGCAAGATATTGAAAAAGGGAGAAGTTCTGTTTTTATTGCATATATCGACGTTTCAGCCGGAATAGAGCGATTTTCGTGTACATCTTCCATCGGTAATACAAACGGAAAATCAGGAACATTTTAGTTAATACTAATGAAAACACATTGATTTTTATCATTTGTATTGGAAACAACATTGTCATATGTCTTTTCTTGGATCTAAATAATACGAAACCTCGCTCTATGATTTGAAGTTAAAATCCTCAAATATGGTTAAATATTGACTTTTTTCACGTTTTACATGTAGTTTGATATTACGTAAAGATATTCATTTTTACCAATATTTCGATACTATTTCATGTAGTATCACGATATGTGATTTGGCCTTCAAATATCAGAATTTCGCATAATATTGCATTTTAAGCAAGTTTTCTTGCATTTCGTTTCGTACGAAAAATCATCGAATTTAGCAATATTTTGACGTTTATCATCCCCTTTTCCTTTATGTGATTTAAACAAAATATCATCGAATTAGGCAATATTTTGCCGTTTTTCCACGTTTTTGTGAATTTTCAGTCTATGGGTAATAATTCATATATGTACGATAAAAATGATGCAAACACATAATTGATTAGATAATAACCTTAAATACTTCATTTTCAATCATCTATTTGTTTCTCGTTAAAATACTGAGTAAGATATTGAAAAGGGGAGAAGTTCGGTTTTTATTGCATATATCGACGTTTCAGCCGGATTAGAACGGTTTTACGTGTACATCTTCCCTTAGTAATATAAACGAAAAATCAGGAACATTTTAGTTAATTCTAATGAAAACACATTGTTTTTTATCATTTGTATTGGAAACAACATTGTCATATGTCTTTTCTTGGATCTAAATAATACGAAACCTCGCTCTATGATTTGAAGTTAAAATCCTCAAATATGGTTAAATATTGACTTTTTTCACGTTTTTCATGTAGTTTGATACTACGTAAATATATTAATTTTTACCAATATTTCGATTCTATTTCATGTAGTATCACGATATGTGATTTGGCCTTCAAATCTCAGAATTTCGCATAATATTGCATTTTAAGGAAGTTTTCTTGCATTTTGTTTCGTACGAAAAATCATCGAATTTAGCAATATGTTGACGTTTATCATCCCCTTTTCCTTTATGCGATTTAAACAAAATATCATCGAATTAGGCAATATTTTGCCGTTTTTCCACGTTTTTGTGAATTTTCAGTCTATGGGTATTAATTCATTTATATACGATAAAAATGATGCAAACACATAATTGATTAGATAATAACTATAAATACTTCATTATCATTCATCTATTTGTTTCTCGTTAAAATACTGAGTAAGATATTGAAAAGGGGAGAAGTTCGGTTTTTATTGCATATATCGACGTTTCAGCCGGAATAGAGCGATTTTCGTGTACATCTTCCATCGGTAATATAAACGGAAAATCAGGAACATTTTAGTTAATACTAATGAAAACACATTGATTTTTATCATTTGTATTGGAAGCAACATTGTCATATGTCTTTTCTTGGATCTAAATAATACGAAACCTCGCTCTATGATTTGAAGTTAAAATCCTCAAATATGGTTAAATATTGACTTTTTTCACGTTTTTCATGTAGTTTGATATTACGTAAATATATTCATTTTTACCAATATTTCGATACTATTTCATGTAGTATCACGATATGTGATTTGGCCTTCAAATCTCAGAATTTCGCATAATATTGCATTTTAAGCAAGTTTTCTTGCATTTCGTTTCGTACGAAAAATCATCGAATTTAGCAATCTTTTGACGTTTATTATCCCCTTTTCCTTTATGTGACTTAAACAAAATATCATCGAATTAGGCAATATTTTGCCGTTTTCCACGTTTTTGTGAATTTACAGTCTATGGGTAATAATTCATATATATACGATAAAAATGATGCAAACACATAATTGATTAGATAATAACCTTAAATACTTCATTTTCAATCATCTATTTGTTTCTCGTTAAAATACTGAGTAAGATATTGAAAAGGGGAGAAGTTCGGTTTTTATTGCATATATCGACGTTTCAGCCGGATTAGAACGGTTTTACGTGTACATCTTCCCTTGGTAATATAAACGAAAAATCAGGAACATTTTAGTTAATTCTAATGAAAACACAATGATTTTTATCATTTGTATTGGAAGCAACATTGTCATATGTCTTTTCTTGGATCTAAATAATACGAAAACTCGCTCTATGATTTGAAGTTAAAATCCTCAAATATGGTTAAATATTGACTTTTTTCACGTTTTTCATGTAGTTTGATATTACGTAAATATATTCATTTTACCAATATTTCGATACTATTTCATGTAGTATCACGATATGTGATTTGGCCTTCAAATCTCAGAATTTCGCATAATATTGCATTTTAACCAAGTTTTCTTGCATTTCGTTTCGTACGAAAAATCATCGAATTTAGCAATCTTTTGACGTTTATTATCCCCTTTTCCTTTATGTGACTTAAACAAAATATCATCGAATTAGGCAATATTTTGCCGTTTTCCACGTTTTTGTGAATTTACAGTCTATGGGTAATAATTCATATATATACGATAAAAATGATGCAAACACATAATTGATTAGATAATAACCTTAAATACTTCATTTTCAATCATCTATTTGTTTCTCGTTAAAATACTGAGTAAGATATTTAAAAGGGGAGAAGTTCGGTTTTTATTGCATATATCGACGTTTCAGCCGGAATAGAGCGATTTTCGTGTACATCTTCCATCGGTAATATAAACGGAAAATCAGGAACATTTTAGTTAATACTAATGAAAACACATTGATTTTTATCATTTGTATTGGAAGCAACATTGTCATATGTCTTTTCTTGGATCTAAATAATACGAAACCTCGCTCTATGATTTGAAGTTAAAATCCTCAAATATGGTTAAATATTGACTTTTTTCACGTTTTTCATGTAGTTTGATATTACGTAAATATATTCATTTTTACCAATATTTCGATACTATTTCATGTAGTATCACGACATGTGATTTGGCCTTCAAATCTCAGAATTTCGCATAATATTGCATTTTAAGCAAGTTTTCTTGCATTTCGTTTCGTACGAAAAATCATCGAATTTAGCAATCTTTTGACGTTTATTATCCCCTTTTCCTTTATGTGACTTAAACAAAATATCATCGAATTAGGCAATATTTTCCCGTTTTCCACGTTTTTGTGAATTTACAGTCTATGGGTAATAATTCATATATATACGATAAAAATGATGCAAACACATAATTGATTAGATAATAATCTTAAATACTTCATTTTCAATCATCTATTTGTTTCTCGTTAAAATACTGAGTAAGATATTGAAAAGGGGAGAAGTTCGGTTTTTATTGCATATATCGACGTTTCAGCCGGATTAGAACGGTTTTACGTGTACATCTTCCCTTGGTAATATAAACGAAAAATCATTAACATTTTAGTTAATTCGAATGAAAACACATTGTTTTTTATCATTTGTATTGGAAACAACATTGTCATATGTCTTTTCTTAGATCTAAATAATACGAAACCTCGCTCTATGATTTGAAGGTAAAATCCTCAAATATGGTAAAATAGTGACTTTTTCATGTTTTTCATGTAGTTTGATACTACGTAAATATATAAATTTTTACCAATATTTCGATTCTATTTCATGTAGTGTCACGATATGTGATTTGGCCTTCAAATCTCAGAATTTCGCATAATATTGCATTTTAAGGAAGTTTTCTTGCATTTTGTTTCGTACGAAAAATCATCGAATTTAGCAATATTTTGACGTTTATCATCCCCTTTTCCTTTATGTGATTTAAACAAAATATCATCGAATTAGGCAATATTTTGCCGTTTTTCCACGTTTTTGTGAATTTTCAGTCTATGGGTATTAATTCATTTATATACGATAAAAATGATGCAAACACATAATTGATTAGATAATAACTATAAATACTTCATTATCATTCATCTATTTGTTTCTCGTTAAAATACTGAGTAAGATATTGAAAAGGGGAGAAGTTCGGTTTTTATTGCATATATCGACGTTTCAGCCGGAATAGAGCGATTTTCGTGTACATCTTCCATCGGTAATATAAACGGAAAATCAGGAACATTTTAGTTAATACTAATGAAAACACATTGATTTTTATCATTTGTATTGGAAGCAACATTGTCATATGTCTTTTCTTGGATCTAAATAATACGAAAACTCGCTCTATGATTTGAAGTTAAAATCCTCAAATATGGTTAAATATTGACTTTTTTCACGTTTTTAATGTAGTTTGATATTACGTAAATATATTCATTTTTACCAATATTTCGATACTATTTCATGTAGTATCACGATATGTGATTTGGCCTTCAAATCTCAGAATTTTGCATAATATTGCATTTTAAGCAAGTTTTCTTGCATTTCGTTTCGTACGAAAAATCATCGAATTTAGCAATCTTTTGACGTTTATTATCCCCTTTTCCTTTATGTGACTTAAACAAAATATCATCGAATTAGGCAATATTTTGCCGTTTTCAACGTTTTTGTGAATTTACAGTCTATGGGTAATAATTCATATATATACGATAAAAATGATGCAAACACATAATTGATTAGATAATAACCTTAAATACTTCATTTTCAATCATCTATTTGTTTCTCGTTAAAATACTGAGCAAGATATTGAAAAAGGGAGAAGTTCTGTTTTTATTGCATATATCGACGTTTCAGCCGGAATAGAGCGATTTTCGTGTACATCTTCCATCGGTAATACAAACGGAAAATCAGGAACATTTTAGTTAATACTAATGAAAACACATTGATTTTTATCATTTGTATTGGAAACAACATTGTCATATGTCTTTTCTTGGATCTAAATAATACGAAACCTCGCTCTATGATTTGAAGTTAAAATCCTCAAATATGGTTAAATATTGACTTTTTTCACGTTTTACATGTAGTTTGATATTACGTAAAGATATTCATTTTTACCAATATTTCGATACTATTTCATGTAGTATCACGATATGTGATTTGGCCTTCAAATATCAGAATTTCGCATAATATTGCATTTTAAGCAAGTTTTCTTGCATTTCGTTTCGTACGAAAGATCATCGAATTTAGCAATATTTTGACGTTTATCATCCCCTTTTCCTTTATGTGATTTAAACAAAATATCATCGAATTAGGCAATATTTTGCCGTTTTTCCACGTTTTTGTGAATTTTCAGTCTATGGGTAATAATTCATATATATACGATAAAAATGATGCAAACACATAATTGATTAGATAATAACTATAAATACTTCATTTTCATTCATCTATTTGTTTCTCGTTAAAATACTGAGTAAGATATTGAAAAGGGGAGAAGTTCGGTTTTTATTGAATATATCGACGTTTCAGCCGGAATAGAGCGATTTTCGTGTACATCTTCCATCGGTAATATAAACGGAAAATCAGGAACATTTTAGTTAATACTAATGAAAACACATTGATTTTTATCATTTGTATTGGAAGCAACATTGTCATATGTCTTTTCTTGGATCTAAATAATACGAAACATCGCTCTATGATTTGGAGTTAAAATCCTCAAATATGGTTAAATATTGACTTTTTTCATGTTTTTCATGTAGTTTGATACTACGTAAATATATTCATTTTTACCAATATTTCGATTCTATTTCATGTAGTATCACGATATGTGATTTGGCCTTCAAATCTCAGAATTTCGCATAATATTGCATTTTCAGGAAGTTTTCTTGCATTTTGTTTCGTACGAAAAATCATCGAATTTAGCAATATGTTGACGTTTATCATCCCCTTTTCTTTTGTGACTTAAAAAAAATATCATCGAATTAGGCAATATTTTGCCGTTTTTCCACGTTTTTGTGAATTTTCAGTCTATGGGTATTAATTCATATATATACGATAAAAATGATGCAAACACATAATTGATTAGATAATAACCTTAAATACTTCATTTTCAATCATCTATTTGTTTCTCGTTAAAATACTGAGTAAGATATTGAATAGGGGAGAAGTTCGGTTTTTATTGCATATATCGACGTTTCAGCCGGAATAGAGCGATTTTCGTGTACATCTTCCATCGGTAATATAAACGGAAAATCAGGAACATTTTAGTTAATACTAATGAAAACACATTGATTTTTATCATTTGTATTGGAAGCAACATTGTCATATGTCTTTTCTTGGATCTAAATAATACGAAACCTCGCTCTATGATTTGAAGTTAAAATCCTCAAATATGGTTAAATATTGACTTTTTTCACGTTTTTCATGTAGTTTGATATTACGTAAATATATTCATTTTTACCAATATTTCGATACTATTTCATGTAGTATCACGATATGTGATTTGGCCTTCAAATCTCAGAATTTCGCATAATATTGCATTTTAAGCAAGTTTTCTTGCATTTCGTTTCGTACGAAAAATCATCGAATTTAGCAATCTTTTGACGTTTATTATCCCCTTTTCCTTTATGTGACTTAAACAAAATATCATCGAATTAGGCAATATTTTGCCGTTTTCCACGTTTTTGTGAATTTACAGTCTATGGGTAATAATTCATATATATACGATAAAAATGATGCAAACACATAATTGATTAGATAATAACCTTAAATACTTCATTTTCAATCATCTATTTGTTTCTCGTTAAAATACTGAGTAAGATATTGAAAAGGGGAGAAGTTCGGTTTTTATTGCACATATCGACGTTTCAGCCGGATTAGAACGGTTTTACGTGTACATCTTCCCTTGGTAATATAAACGAAAAATCAGGAACATTTTAGTTAATTCTAATGAAAACACATTGTTTTTTATCATTTGTATTGGAAACAACATTGTCATATGTCTTTTCTTTGATCTAAATAATACGAAACCTCGCTCTATGATTTGAAGTTAAAATCCTCAAATATGGTTAAATATTGACTTTTTTCACGTTTTTCATGTAGTTTGATACTACGTAAATATATTAATTTTTACCAATATTTCGATTCTATTTCATGTAGTGTCACGATATTTGATTTGGCCTTCAAATCTCAGAATTTCGCATAATATTGCATTTTAAGGAAGTTTTCTTGCATTTTGTTTCGTACGAAAAATCATCGAATTTAGCAATATTTTGACGTTTATCATCCCCTTTTCCTTTATGTGATTTAAACAAAATATCATCGAATTAGGCAATATTTTGCCGTTTTTCCACGTTTTTGTGAATTTTCAGTCTATGGGTATTAATTCATTTATATACGATAAAAATGATGCAAACACATAATTGATTAGATAATAACTATAAATACTTCATTATCATTCATCTATTTGTTTCTCGTTAAAATACTGAGTAAGATATTGAAAAGGGGAGAAGTTCGGTTTTTATTGCATATATCGACGTTTCAGCCGGAATAGAGCGATTTTCGTGTACATCTTCCATCGGTAATATAAACGGAAAATCAGGAACATTTTAGTTAATACTAATGAAAACACATTGATTTTTATCATTTGTATTGGAAGCAACATTGTCATATGTCTTTTCTTGGATCTAAATAATACGAAAACTCGCTCTATGATTTGAAGTTAAAATCCTCAAATATGGTTAAATAGTGACTTTTTTCACGTTTTTCATGTAGTTTGATATTACGTAAATATATTCATTTTTACCAATATTTCGATACTATTTCATGTAGTATCACGATATGTGATTTGGCCTTCAAATCTCAGAATTTCGCATAATATTGCATTTTAAGCAAGTTTTCTTGCATTTCGTTTCGTACGAAAAATCATCGAATTTAGCAATCTTTTGACGTTTATTATCCCCTTTTCCTTTATGTGACTTAAATAAAATATCATCGAATTAGGCAATATTTTGCCGTTTTCAACGTTTTTGTGAATTTACAGTCTATGGGTAATAATTCATATATATACGATAAAAATGATGCAAACACATAATTGATTAGATAATAACCTTAAATACTTCATTTTCAATCATCTATTTGTTTCTCGTTAAAATACTGAGTAAGATATTGAAAAGGGGAGAAGTTCGGTTTTTATAGCATATATCGACGTTTCAGCCGGATTAGAACGGTTTTACGTGTACATCTTCCCTTGGTAATATAAACGAAAAATCAGGAACATTTTAGTTAATTCTAATGAAAACACATTGTTTGTTATCATTTGTATTGGAAACAACATTGTCATATGTCTTTTCTTGGATCTAAATAATACGAAACCTCGCTCTATGATTTGAAGTTAAAATCCTCAAATATGGTTAAATATTGACTTTTTTCACGTTTTTCATGTAGTTTGATACTACGTAAATATATTCATTTTTACCAATATTTCGATTCTATTTCATGTAGTATCACGATATGTGATTTGGCCTTCAAATCTCAGAATTTCGCATAATATTGCATTTTAAGGAAGTTTTCTTGCATTTTGTTTCGTACGAAAAATCATCGAATTTAGCAATATTTTGACGTTTATCATCCCCCTTTTCTTTTATGTGACTTAAACAAAATATCATCGAATTAGGCAATATTTTGCCGTTTTTCCACGTTTTTGTGAATTTTCAGTCTATGGGTATTAATTCATATATATACGATAAAAATGATGCAAACACATAATTGATTAGATAATAACCTTAAGTACTTCATTTTCAATCATCTATTTTTTTCTCGTTAAAATACTGAGCAAGATATTGAAAAAGGGAGAAGTTCTGTTTTTATTGCATATATCGACGTTTCAGCCGGAATAGAGCGATTTTCGTGTACATCTTCCATCGGTAATACAAACGGAAAATCAGGAACATTTTAGTTAATACTAATGAAAACACATTGATTTTTATCATTTGTATTGGAAACAACATTGTCATATGTCTTTTCTTGGATCTAAATAATACGAAACCTCGCTCTATGATTTGAAGTTAAAATCCTCAAATATGGTTAAATATTGACTTTTTTCACGTTTTTCATGTAGTTTGATACTACGTAAATATATTCATTTTTACCAATATTTCGATTCTATTTCATGTAGTATCACGATATGTGATTTGGCCTTCAAATCTCAGAATTTCGCATAATATTGCATTTTCAGGAAGTTTTCTTGCATTTTGTTTCGTACGAAAAATCATCGAATTTAGCAATATGTTGACGTTTATCATCCTCTTTTCTTTTGTGACTTAAACAAAATATCATCGAATTAGGCAATATTTTGCCGTTTTTCCACGTTTTTGTGAATTTTCAGTCTATGGGTATTAATTCATATATATACGATAAAAATGATGCAAACACATAATTGATTAGATAATAACCTTAAATACTTCATTTTCAATCATCTATTTGTTTCTCGTTAAAATACTGAGTAAGATATTGAAAAGGGGAGAAGTTCGGTTTTTATTGCATATATCGACGTTTCAGCCGGAATAGAGCGATTTTCGTGTACATCTTCCATCGGTAATATAAACGGAAAATCAGGAACATTTTAGTTAATACTAATGAAAACACATTGATTTTTATCATTTGTATTGGAAGCAACATTGTCATATGTCTTTTCTTGGATCTAAATAATACGAAACCTCGCTCTATGATTTGAAGTTAAAATCCTCAAATATGGTTAAATATTGACTTTTTTCACGTTTTTCATGTAGTTTGATATTACGTAAATATATTCATTTTTACCAATATTTCGATACTATTTCATGTAGTATCACGATATGTGATTTGGCCTTCAAATCTCAGAATTTCGCATAATATTGCATTTTAAGCAAGTTTTCTTGCATTTCGTTTCGTACGAAAAATCATCGAATTTAGCAATCTTTTGACGTTTATTATCCCCTTTTCCTTTATGTGACTTAAACAAAATATCATCGAATTAGGCAATATTTTGCCGTTTTCCACGTTTTTGTGAATTTACAGTCTATGGGTAATAATTCATATATATACGATAAAAATGATGCAAACACATAATTGATTAGATAATAACCTTAAATACTTCATTTTCAATCATCTATTTGTTTCTCGTTAAAATACTGAGTAAGATATTGAAAAGGAGAGAAGTTCGGTTTTTATTGCATATATCGACGTTTCAGCCGGATTAGAACGGTTTTACGTGTACATCTTCCCTTGGTAATATAAACGAAAAATCAGGAACATTTTAGTTAATTCTAATGAAAACACATTGTTTTTTATCATTTGTATTGGAAACAACATTGTCATATGTCTTTTCTTGGATCTAAATAATACGAAACCTCGCTCTATGATTTGAAGTTAAAATCCTCAAATATGGTTAAATATTGACTTTTTTCACGTTTTTCATGTAGTTTGATACTACGTAAATATATTCATTTTTACCAATATTTCGATTCTATTTCATGTAGTGTCACGATATGTGATTTGGCCTTCAAATCTCAGAATTTCGCATAATATTGCATTTTAAGGAAGTTTTCTTGCATTTTGTTTCGTACGAAAAATCATCGAATTTAGCAATATTTTGACGTTTATCATCCCCTTTTCCTTTATGTGATTTAAACAAAATATCATCGAATTAGGCAATATTTTGCCGTTTTTCCACGTTTTTGTGAATTTTCAGTCTATGGGTATTAATTCATTTATATACGATAAAAATGATGCAAACACATAATTGATTAGATAATAACTATAAATACTTCATTATCATTCATCTATTTGTTTCTCGTTAAAATACTGAGTAAGATATTGAAAAGGGGAGAAGTTCGGTTTTTATTGCATATATCGACGTTTCAGCCGGAATAGAGCGATTTTCGTGTACATCTTCCATCGGTAATATAAACGGAAAATCAGGAACATTTTAGTTAATACTAATGAAAACACATTGATTTTTATCATTTGTATTGGAAGCAACATTGTCATATGTCTTTTCTTGGATCTAAATAATACGAAAACTCGCTCTATGATTTGAAGTTAAAATCCTCAAATATGGTTAAATAGTGACTTTTTCACGTTTTTCATGTAGTTTGATATTACGTAAATATATTCATTTTTACCAATATTTCGATACTATTTCATGCAGTATCACGATATGTGATTTGGCCTTCAAATCTCAGAATTTCGCATAATATTGCATTTTAAGCAAGTTTTCTTGCATTTCGTTTCGTACGAAAAATCATCGAATTTAGCAATATGTTGACGTTTATCATCCTCTTTTCTTTTGTGACTTAAACAAAATATCATCGAATTAGGCAATATTTTGCCGTTTTTCCACGTTTTTGTGAATTTTCAGTCTATGGGTATTAATTCATATATATACGATAAAAATGATGCAAACACATAATTGATTAGATAATAACCTTAAATACTTCATTTTCAATCATCTATTTGTTTCTCGTTAAAATACTGAGTAAGATATTGAAAAGGGGAGAAGTTCGGTTTTTATTGCATATATCGACGTTTCAGCCGGAATAGAGCGATTTTCGTGTACATCTTCCATCGGTAATATAAACGGAAAATCAGGAACATTTTAGTTAATACTAATGAAAACACATTGATTTTTATCATTTGTATTGGAAGCAACATTGTCATATGTCTTTTCTTGGATCTAAATAATACGAAACCTCGCTCTATGATTTGAAGTTAAAATCCTCAAATATGGTTAAATATTGACTTTTTTCACGTTTTTCATGTAGTTTGATATTACGTAAATATATTCATTTTTACCAATATTTCGATACTATTTCATGTAGTATCACGATATGTGATTTGGCCTTCAAATCTCAGAATTTCGCATAATATTGCATTTTAAGCAAGTTTTCTTGCATTTCGTTTCGTACGAAAAATCATCGAATTTAGCAATCTTTTGACGTTTATTATCCCCTTTTCCTTTATGTGACTTAAACAAAATATCATCGAATTAGGCAATATTTTGCCGTTTTCCACGTTTTTGTGAATTTACAGTCTATGGGTAATAATTCATATATATACGATAAAAATGATGCAAACACATAATTGATTAGATAATAACCTTAAATACTTCATTTTCAATCATCTATTTGTTTCTCGTTAAAATACTGAGTAAGATATTGAAAAGGGGAGAAGTTCGGTTTTTATTGCATATATCGACGTTTCAGCCGGATTAGAACGGTTTTACGTGTACATCTTCCCTTGGTAATATAAACGAAAAATCAGGAACATTTTAGTTAATTCTAATGAAAACACATTGTTTTTTATCATTTGTATTGGAAACAACATTGTCATATGTCTTTTCTTGGATCTAAATAATACGAAACCTCGCTCTATGATTTGAAGTTAAAATCCTCAAATATGGTTAAATATTGACTTTTTTCACGTTTTTCATGTAGTTTGATACTACGTAAATATATTCATTTTTACCAATATTTCGATTCTATTTCATGTAGTGTCACGATATGTGATTTGGCCTTCAAATCTCAGAATTTCGCATAATATTGCATTTTAAGGAAGTTTTCTTGCATTTTGTTTCGTACGAAAAATCATCGAATTTAGCAATATTTTGACGTTTATCATCCCCTTTTCCTTTATGTGATTTAAACAAAATATCATCGAATTAGGCAATATTTTGCCGTTTTTCCACGTTTTTGTGAATTTTCAGTCTATGGGTATTAATTCATTTATATACGATAAAAATGATGCAAACACATAATTGATTAGATAATAACTATAAATACTTCATTATCATTCATCTATTTGTTTCTCGTTAAAATACTGAGTAAGATATTGAAAAGGGGAGAAGTTCGGTTTTTATTGCATATATCGACGTTTCAGCCGGAATAGAGCGATTTTCGTGTACATCTTCCATCGGTAATATAAACGGAAAATCAGGAACATTTTAGTTAATACTAATGAAAACACATTGATTTTTATCATTTGTATTGGAAGCAACATTGTCATATGTCTTTTCTTGGATCTAAATAATACGAAAACTCGCTCTATGATTTGAAGTTAAAATCCTCAAATATGGTTAAATAGTGACTTTTTTCACGTTTTTCATGTAGTTACGATATTACGTCAATATATTCATTTTTACCAATATTTCGATACTATTTCATGTAGTATCACGATATGTGATTTGGCCTTCAAATCTCAGAATTTCGCATAATATTGCATTTTAAGCAAGTTTTCTTGCATTTCGTTTCGTACGAAAAATCATCGAATTTAGCAATATTTTGACGTTTATCATCCCCCTTTTCTTTTATGTGACTTAAACAAAATATCATCGAATTAGGCAATATTTTGCCGTTTTTCCACGTTTTTGTGAATTTTCAGTCTATGGGTATTAATTCATATATATACGATAAAAATGATGCAAACACATAATTGATTAGATAATAACCTTAAGTACTTCATTTTCAATCATCTATTTGTTTCTCGTTAAAATACTGAGCAAGATATTGAAAAAGGGAGAAGTTCTGTTTTTATTGCATATATCGACGTTTCAGCCGGAATAGAGCGATTTTCGTGTACATCTTCCATCGGTAATACAAACGGAAAATCAGGAACATTTTAGTTAATACTAATGAAAACACATTGATTTTTATCATTTGTATTGGAAACAACATTGTCATATGTCTTTTCTTGGATCTAAATAATACGAAACCTCGCTCTATGATTTGAAGTTAAAATCCTCAAATATGGTTAAATATTGACTTTTTTCACGTTTTTCATGTAGTTTGATATTACGTAAATATATTCATTTTTACCAATATTTCGATACTATTTCATGTAGTATCACGATATGTGATTTGGCCTTCAAATATCAGAATTTCGCATAATATTGCATTTTAAGCAAGTTTTCTTCTATTTCGTTTCGTACGAAAAATCATCGAATTTAGCAATATTTTGACGTTTATCATCCCCTTTTCCTGTATGTGATTTAAACAAAATATCATCGAATTAGGCAATATTTTGCCGTTTTTGCACGTTTTTGTGAATTTTCAGTCTATGGGTAATAATTCATATATATACGATAAAAATGATACAAACACATAATTGATTAGATAATAACTATAAATACTTTATTTTCATTCATCTATTTGTTTCTCGTTAAAATACTGAGTAAGAAATTGAAAAGGGGAGAAGTTCGGTTTTTATTGCATATATCGACGTTTCAGCCGGAATAGAGCGATTTTCGTGTACATCTTCCATCGGTAATATAAACGGAAAATCAGGAACATTTTAGTTAATACTAATGAAAACACATTGATTTTTATCATTTGTATTGGAAGCAACATTGTCATATGTCTTTTCTTGGATCTAAATAATACGAAACATCGCTCTATGATTTGAAGTTAAAATCCTCAAATATGGTTAAATATTGACTTTTTTCACGTTTTTCATGTAGTTTGATACTACGTAAATATATTCATTTTTACCAATATTTCGATTCTATTTCATGTAGTATCACGATATGTGATTTGGCCTTCAAATCTCAGAATTTCGCATAATATTGCATTTTCAGGAAGTTTTCTTGCATTTTGTTTCGTACGAAAAATCATCGAATTTAGCAATATGTTGACGTTTATCATCCTCTTTTCTTTTGTGACTTAAACAAAATATCATCGAATTAGGCAATATTTTGCCGTTTTTCCACGTTTTTGTGAATTTTCAGTCTATGGGTATTAATTCATATATATACGATAAAAATGATGCAAACACATAATTGATTAGATAATAACCTTAAATACTTCATTTTCAATCATCTATTTTTTTCTCGTTAAAATACTGAGTAAGATATTGAAAAGGGGAGAAGTTCGGTTTTTATTGCATATATCGACGTTTCAGCCGGAATAGAGCGATTTTCGTGTACATCTTCCATCGGTAATATAAACGGAAAATCAGGAACATTTTAGTTAATACTAATGAAAACACATTGATTTTTATCATTTGTATTGGAAGCAACATTGTCATATGTCTTTTCTTGGATCTAAATAATACGAAACCTCGCTCTATGATTTGAAGTTAAAATCCTCAAATATGGTTAAATATTGACTTTTTTCACGTTTTTCATGTAGTTTGATATTACGTAAATATATTCATTTTTACCAATATTTCGATACTATTTCATGTAGTATCACGATATGTGATTTGGCCTTCAAATCTCAGAATTTCGCATAATATTGCATTTTAAGCAAGTTTTCTTGCATTTCGTTTCGTACGAAAAATCATCGAATTTAGCAATCTTTTGACGTTTATTATCCCCCTTTTCCTTTATGTGACTTAAACAAAATATCATCGAATTAGGCAATATTTTGCCGTTTTCCACGTTTTTGTGAATTTACAGTCTATGGGTAATAATTCATATATATACGATAAAAATGATGCAATCACATAATTGATTAGATAATAAACTTAAATACTTCATTTTCAATCATCTATTTGTTTCTCGTTAAAATACTGAGTAAGATATTGAAAAGGGGAGAAGTTCGGTTTTTATTGCATATATCGACGTTTCAGCCGGATTAGAACGGTTTTACGTGTACATCTTCCCTTGGTAATATAAACGAAAAATCAGGAAAATTTTAGTTAATTCTAATGAAAAACATTGTTTTTTATCATTTGTATTGGAAACAACATTGTCATATGTCTTTTCTTGGATCTAAATAATACGAAACCTCGCTCTATGATTTGAAGTTAAAATCCTCAAATATGGTTAAATATTGACTTTTTTCACGTTTTTCATGTAGTTTGATACTACGTAAATATATTCATTTTTACCAATATTTCGATTCTATTTCATGTAGTATCACGATATGTGATTTGGCCTTCAAATCTCAGAATTTCGCATAATATTGCATTTTAAGGAAGTTTTCTTGCATTTTGTTTCGTACGAAAAATCATCGAATTTAGCAATATTTTGACGTTTATCATCCCCTTTTCCTTTATGTGATTTAAACAAAATATCATCGAATTAGGCAATATTTTGCCGTTTTTCCACGTTTTTGTGAATTTTCAGTCTATGGGTAATAATTCATATATATACGATAAAAATGATGCAAACACATAATTGATTAGATAATAACTATAAATACTTCATTTCATTCATCTATTTGTTTCTCGTTAAAATACTGAGTAAGATATTGAAAAGGGGAGAAGTTCGGTTTTTATTGCATATATCGACGTTTCAGCCGGAATAGAGCGATTTTTGTGTACATCTTCCATCGGTAATATAAACGGAAAATCAGGAACATTTTAGTTAATACTAATGAAAACACATTGATTTTTATCATTTGTATTGGAAACAACATTGTCATATGTCTTTTCTTGGATCTAAATAATACGAAACCTCGCTCTATGATTTGAAGTTAAAATCCTCAAATATGGTTAAATATTGACTTTTTTCACGTTTTTCATGTAGTTTGATATTACGTAAATATATTCATTTTTACCAATATTTTGATACTATTTCATGTAGTATCACGATATGTGATTTGGCCTTCAAATCTCAGAATTTCGCATAATATTGCATTTTAAGCAAGTTTTCTTGCATTTTGTTTCGTACGAAAAATCATCGAATTTAGCAATATTTTGACGTTTATCATCCCCTTTTCTTTTATGTGACTTAAACAAAATATCATCGAATTAGGCAATATTTTGCCGTTTTGCCACGTTTTTGTGAATTTTCAGTCTATGGGTATTAATTCATATATATACGATAAAAATGATGCAAACACATAATTGATTAGATAATAACCTTAAATACTTCATTTTCAATCATCTATTTGTTTCTCGTTAAAATACTGAGTAAGATATTTAAAAGGGGAGAAGTCCTGTTTTTATTGCATATATCGATGTTTCAGACGGAATAGAGCGATTTTCGTGTACATCTTCCATCGGTAATACAAACGGAAAATCAGGAACATTTTAGTTAATACTAATGAAAACACATTGATTTTTATCATTTGTATTGGAAACAACATTGTCATATGTCTTTTCTTGGATCTAAATAATACGAAACCTCGCTCTATGATTTGAAGTTAAAATCCTCATATATGGTTAAATATTGACTTTTTTCACGTTTTTCATGTAGTTTGATATTACGTAAATATATTCATTTTTACCAATATTTCGATACTATTTCATGTAGTATTACGATATATGATTTGGCCTTCAAATCTCAGAATTTCGCATAATATTGCATTTTAAGCAAGTTTTCTTGCATTTTGTTTCGTACGAAAAATCATCGAATTTAGCAATATTTTGACGTTTATCATCCCCTTTTCCTTTATGTGACTTAAACAAAATATTATCGAATTAGGCAATATTTTGCCGTTTTTCCACGTTTTTGTGAATGTTCAGTCTAAGGGTATTAATTCATATATATACGATAAAAATGATGCAAACACATAATTGATTAGATAATAACTATAAATACTTCATTTTCATTCATCTATTTGTTTCTCGTTAAAATACTGAGTAATATATTGAAAAGGGGAGAAGTTCGGGTTTATTGCATATATCGACGTTTCAGCCGGAATAGAGCGATTTTCGTGTACATCTTTCATCGGTAATATAAACGGAAAATCAGGAACATTTTAGTTAATACTAATGAAAACACATTGATTTTTATCATTTGTATTGGAAACAACATTGTCATATGTCTTTTCTTGGATCTAAATAATACGAAACCTCGCTCTATGATTTGAAGTTAAAATCCTCAAATATGGTTAAATATTGACTTTTTTCATGTTTTTCATGTAGTTTGATACTACGTAAATATATTCATTTTTACCAATATTTCGATTCTATTTCATGTAGTATCACGATATGTGATTTGGCCTTCAAATCTCAGAATTTCGCATAATATTGCATTTTCAGGAAGTTTTCTTGCATTTTGTTTCGTACGAAAAATCATCGAATTTAGCAATATGTTGACGTTTATCATCCCCTTTTCTTTTGTGACTTAAACAAAATATCATCGAATTAGGCAATATTTTGCCGTTTTTCCACGTTTTTGTGAATTTTCAGTCTATGGGTATTAATTCATATATATACGATAAAAATGATGCAAACACATAATTGATTAGATAATAACCTTAAATACTTCATTTGCAATCATCTATTTGTTTCTCGTTAAAATACTGAGTAAGATATTGAAAAGGGGAGAAGTCCTGTTTTTATTGCATATATCGACGTTTCAGACGGAATAGAGCGATTTTCGTGTACATCTTCCATCGGTAATACAAACGGAAAATCAGGAACATTTTTGTTAATACTAATGAAAACACATTGATTTTTATCATTTGTATTGGAAACAACATTGTCATATGTCTTTTCTTGGATCTAAATAATACGAAACCTCGCTCTATGATTTGAAGTTAAAATCCTCAAAAATGGTTAAATATTGACTTTTTTCACGTTTTTCATGTAGTTTGATATTACGTAAATATATTCATTTTTACCAATATTTCGATACTATTTCATGTAGTATCACGATATATGATTTGGCCTTCAAATCTCAGAATTTCGCATAATATTGCATTTTAAGCAAGTTTTCTTGCATTTTGTTTCGTACGAAAAATCATCGAATTTAGCAATATTTTGACGTTTATCATCCCCTTTTCCTTTATGTGAGTTAAACAAAATATCATCGAATTAGGCAATATTTTGCCGTTTTTCCACGTTTTTGTGAATTTTCAGTCTATGGGTATTAATTCATATATATACGATAAAAATGATGCAAACGCATAATTGATTAGATAATAACCTTAAATACTTCATTTTCAATCATCTATTTGTTTCTCGTTAAAATACTGAGTAAGATATTGAAAAGGGGAGAAGTTCGGTTTTTATTGCATATATCGACGTTTCAGCCGGATTAGAACGGTTTTACGTGTACATCTTCCCTTGGTAATATAAACGAAAAATCAGGAACATTTTAATTAATTCTAATGAAAACACATTGTTTTTTATCATTTGTATTGGAAGCAACATTGTCATATGTCTTTTCTTGGATCTAAATAATACGAAACCTCGCTCTATGATTTAAAGTTAAAATCCTCAAATATGGTTAAATATTGACTTTTTTCACGTTTTTCATGTAGTTTGATATTACGTAAATATATTCATTTTTACCAATATTTCGATACTATTTCATGTAGTATTACGATATATGATTTGGCCTTCAAATCTCAGAATTTCGCATAATATTGCATTTTAAGCAAGTTTTCTTGCATTTTGTTTCGTACGAAAAATCATCGAATTTAGCAATATTTTGACGTTTATCATCCCCTTTTCCTTTATGTGACTTAAACAAAATATTATCGAATTAGGCAATATTTTGCCGTTTTTCCACGTTTTTGTGAATGTTCAGTCTAAGGGTATTAATTCATATATATACGATAAAAATGATGCAAACACATAATTGATTAGATAATAACTATAAATACTTCATTTTCATTCATCTATTTGTTTCTCGTTAAAATACTGAGTAATATATTGAAAAGGGGAGAAGTTCGGTTTTTATTGCATATATCGACGTTTCAGCCGGAATAGAGCGATTTTCGTGTACATCTTTCATCGGTAATATAAACGGAAAATCAGGAACATTTTAGTTAATACTAATGAAAACACATTGATTTTTATCATTTGTATTGGAAACAACATTGTCATATGTCTTTTCTTGGATCTAAATAATACGAAACCTCGCTCTATGATTTGAAGTTAAAATCCTCAAATATGGTTGTAAATATTGACTTTTTTCATGTTTTTCATGTAGTTTGATACTACGTAAATATATTCATTTTTACCAATATTTCGATTCTATTTCATGTAGTATCACGATATGTGATTTGGCCTTCAAATCTCAGAATTTCGCATAATATTGCATTTTCAGGAAGTTTTCTTGCATTTTGTTTCGTACGAAAAATCATCGATTTTAGCAATATGTTGACGTTTATCATCCCCTTTTCTTTTGTGACTTAAACAAAATATCATCGAATTAGGCAATATTTTGCCGTTTTTCCACGTTTTTGTGAATTTTCAGTCTATGGGTATTAATTCATATATATACGATAAAAATGATGCAAACACATAATTGATTAGATAATAACCTTAAATACTTCATTTGCAATCATCTATTTGTTTCTCGTTAAAATACTGAGTAAGATATTGAAAAGGGGAGAAGTCCTGTTTTTATTGCATATATCGACGTTTCAGACGGAATAGAGCGATTTTCGTGTACATCTTCCATCGGTAATACAAACGGAAAATCAGGAACATTTTAGTTAATACTAATGAAAACACATTGATTTTTATCATTTGTATTGGAAACAACATTGTCATATGTCTTTTCTTGGATCTAAATAATACGAAACCTCGCTCTATGATTTGAAGTTAAAATCCTCAAAAATGGTTAAATATTGACTTTTTTCACGTTTTTCATGTAGTTTGATATTACGTAAATATATTCATTTTTACCAATATTTCGATACTATTTCATGTAGTATCACGATATATGATTTGGCCTTCAAATCTCAGAATTTCGCATAATATTGCATTTTAAGCAAGTTTTCTTGCATTTTGTTTCGTACGAAAAATCATCGAATTTAGCAATATTTTGACGTTTATCATCCCCTTTTCCTTTATGTGAGTTAAACAAAATATCATCGAATTAGGCAATATTTTGCCGTTTTTCCACGTTTTTGTGAATTTTCAGTCTATGGGTATTAATTCATATATATACGATAAAAATGATGCAAACACATAATTGATTAGATAATAACCTTAAATACTTCATTTTCAATCATCTATTTGTTTCTCGTTAAAATACTGAGTAAGATATTGAAAAGGGGAGAAGTTCGGTTTTTATTGCATATATCGACGTTTCAGCCGGATTAGAACGGTTTTACGTGTACATCTTCCCTTGGTAATATAAACGAAAAATCAGGAACATTTTAATTAATTCTAATGAAAACACATTGTTTTTTATCATTTGTATTGGAAGCAACATTGTCATATGTCTTTTCTTGGATCTAAATAATACGAAACCTCGCTCTATGATTTAAAGTTAAAATCCTCAAATATGGTTAAATATTGACTTTTTTCACGTTTTTCATGTAGTTTGATATTACGTAAATATATTCATTTTTACCAATATTTCGATACTATTTCATGTAGCATCACGATATGTGATTTGGCCTTCAAATCTCTGAATTTCGCATAATATTGCATTTTAAGCAAGTTTTCTTGCATTTTGTTTCGTACGAAAAATCATCGAATTTAGCAATATTTTGACGTTTATCATCCCCTTTTCTTTTATGTGACTTAAACAAAATATCATTGAATTAGGCAATATTTTGCCGTTTTGCCACGTTTTTGTGAATTTTCAGTCTATGGGTATTAATTCATATATATACGATAAAAATGATGCAAACACATAATTGATTAGATAATAACCTTAAATACTTCATTTTCAATCATCTATTTGTTTCTCGTTAAAATACTGAGTAAGATATTGAAAAGGGGAGAAGTCCTGTTTTTATTGCATATATTGACGTTTCAGACGGAATAGAGCGATTTTCGTGTACATCTTCCATCGGTAATACAAACGGAAAATCAGGAACATTTTAGTTAATACTAATGAAAACACATTGATTTTTATCATTTGTATTGGAAACAACATTGTCATATGTCTTTTCTTGGATCTAAATAATACGAAACCTCGCTCTATGATTTGAAGTTAAAATCCTCAAATATGGTTAAATATTGACTTTTTTAACGTTTTTCATGTAGTTTGATATTACGTAAATATATTCATTTTTACCAATATTTCGATACTATTTCATGTAGTATCACGATATATGATTTGGCCTTCAAATCTCAGAATTTCGCATAATATTGCATTTTAAGCAAGTTTTCTTGCATTTTGTTTCATAAGAAAAATCATCGAATTTAGCAATATTTTGACGTTTATCATCCCCTTTTCCTTTATGTGACTTAAACAAAATATTATCGAATTAGGCAATATTTTGCCGTTTTTCCACGTTTTTGTGAATGTTCAGTCTAAGGGTATTAATTCATATATATACGATAAAAATTATGCTAACACATAATTGATTAGATAATAACTATAAATACTTCATTTTCATTCATCTATTTGTTTCTCGTTAAAATACTGAGTAATATATTGAAAAGGGGAGAAGTTCGGTTTTTATTGCATATATCGACGTTTCAGCCGGAATAGAGCGATTTTCGTGTACATCTTCCATCGGTAATATAAACGGAAAATCAGGAACATTTTAGTTAATACTAATGAAAACACATTGATTTTTATCATTTGTATTGGAAACAACATTGTCATATGTCTTTTCTTGGATCTAAATAATACGAAACCTCGCTCTATGATTTGAAGTTAAAATCCTCAAATATGGTTAAATATTGACTTTTTTCACGTTTTTCATGTAGTTTGATATTACGTAAATATATTCATTTTTACCAATATTTCGATACTATTTCATGTAGTATCACGATATATGATTTGGCCTTCAAATCTCAGAATTTCGCATAATATTGCATTTTAAGGGGGCATATCAAACGCAAAAATTCGGAAAAATCGAATATTTTTGAAAAATTTATAAAAATACTACAACGTTCTGGCAACACTTTGGCGCAAACACGATAATGTTATGATATAAATTAAAGTATTTATGGTACATTTCCATGCGTAATTGTGCAGAATCCGGTGCCCCGCGGCTGTGGCGCGCCAAGAGTATTGCGTCGTACGTTCTAAACGTCAATTTTTTCGTAATAACGTCGGAAATAACTATGTATATATGACAACAAATATACACTAATTGGCAACCGTCTCCTAGTGAAGGTGAGTGAGGTACCCAGCTACAGTCACATGGTGTGTCCTGTTGAGAGTGGAGGTGTTGACGCGCGCTCCATTTTGGCTCCTGAAATCTCGCCTGTTAGCGTCTAGTGCACAATGACCTATAAACGGAGGACTCGGAAGACAAAGGAAGCCAATTTGGCACACGGTCGCCGTCTTTGGCAGGAAAAAGAGCCGCTGTAGCACAAGGGAGAGTTATATCAAGTGAGGATGTAGGCGGCCTCCCCGCCTCAGCTGTGAGAGGCCTGACGCCGCCGCCACACGCCTCGACCCTCCTCACACACACTCCTCAGCCCCTCGATGTGTATGGACTGGCCACGACAGTGCCATCTACATCTACTGGTGTGGCAGTGCCATCTACATCTACTGATGTGGCAGTGCCACCTACATCTACTGGTGTGGCAGTGCCATCTACTGGTGTGGCTGGTGTTGCAGTGCCAACTACTGCTGTGGCTGGTGTTGCAGTGCCACCTTGAGGACCCACAATTCGGACCAATTTCAATAGGTTAGTATCTTTTAGTGTTATAATTTGGTATTTTGTAATAATTGTAATATGTATGTGCAGGATATTTATATGTATCATTTTTTATTTTTGTATTTTTTTTTTTATTTTTTTTTTCGTTTGTTATCAGGGGATGTGCATGGAACTTGCACACCTTGCTCAATGGATGCCTATCTGCAAGGCTGCCAATTATGAACAAAATCTGTCGAAGTCAAGCTCAGCAACAGGTGGCCGAACTTTGATCTTATTTTACTCAGGTAAGTAATTTACAACTTCAAAGTATTTCATAGCTTTCATTTATTAATCAATTTACATGCAAATTACACCTTATATGTAGAGTTTGTGCTTCTACAAAATCTAGTAGACATTTTAGTCCAAAGTCCATTTGTTGATTTTATAAAAATTTATAAACATCATATATTGCATATTTTTCGAAGGGTAACTTTGAAAAATTATATTATTGCACTAAACACTTTATTGATAAAACTGATCACTACAATCCTTTATTATGTGCTAATTTTAATATCTGAGTGTTATAGAAATGATTTTAGTTAACAAATGTGGTCCCTAAAATTATTTGAAAATGTTGAAAATTCGTTGCATAATACGTTGTGTATTTTTTTTCTCCTTTTCTGTTTAGGGTGTGATGGTGAAACTTGGACCAGTTGCAGCCCTTTCTATACCCATTTCATAAATAAATTTATAAGCAAATTGAACAATTTTTAATTTCACCTTGATATGCCACCTTAAGCAAGTTTTCTTGCATTTTGTTTCATACGAAAAATCATCGAATTTAGCAATATTTTGACGTTTATCATCCCCTTTTCCTTTATGTGACTTAAACAAAATATTATCGAATTAGGCAATATTTTGCCGTTTTTCCACGTTTTTGGGAATGTTCAGTCTAAGGGTATTAATTCATATATATACGATAAAAATGATGCTAACACATAATTGATTAGATAATAACTATAAATACTTCATTTTCATTCATCTATTTGTTTCTCGTTAAAATACTGAGTAATATATTGAAAAGGGGAGAAGTTCGGTTTTTATTGCATATATCGACGTTTCAGCCGGAATAGAGCGATTTTCGTGTACATCTTCCATCGGTAATATAAACGGAAAATCAGGAACATTTCAGTTAATACTAATGAAAACACATTGATTTTTATCATTTGTATTGGAAACAACATTGTCATATGTCTTTTCTTGGATCTAAATAATACGAAACCTCGCTCTATGATTTGAAGTTAAAATCCTCAAATATGGTTAAATATTGACTTTTTTCACGTTTTTCATGTAGTTTGATACTACGTAAATATATTCATTTTTACCAATTTTTCGATACTATTTCATGTAGTATCACGATATATGATTTGGCCTTCAAATCTCAGAATTTCGCATAATATTGCATTTTAAGCAAGTTTTCTTGCATTTTGTTTCGTACGAAAAATCATCGAATTTAGCAATATTTTGACGTTTATCATCCCCTTTTCCTTTATGTGAGTTAAACAAAATATCATCGAATTAGGCAATATTTTCCCGTTTTTCCACGTTTTTGTGAATTTTCAGTCTATGGGTATTAATTCATATATATACGATAAAAATGATGCAAACACATAATTGATTAGATAATAACCTTAAATACTTCATTTTCAATCATCTATTTGTTTCTCGTTAAAATACTGAGTAAGATATTGAAAAGGGGAGAAGTTCGGTTTTTATTGCATATATCGACGTTTCAGCCGGATTAGAACGGTTTTACGTGTACATCTTCCCTTGGTAATATAAACGAAAAATCAGGAACATTTTAATTAATTCTAATGAAAACACATTGTTTTTTATCATTTGTATTGGAAGCAACATTGTCATATGTCTTTTCTTGGATCTAAATAATACGAAACCTCGCTCTATGATTTAAAGTTAAAATCCTCAAATATGGTTAAATATTGACTTTTTTCACGTTTTTCATGTAGTTTGATATTACGTAAATATATTCATTTTTACCAATATTTCGATACTATTTCATGTAGCATCACGATATGTGATTTGGCCTTCAAATCTCTGAATTTCGCATAATATTGCATTTTAAGCAAGTTTTCTTGCATTTTGTTTCGTACGAAAAATCATCGAATTTAGCAATATTTTGACGTTTATCATCCCCTTTTCTTTTATGTGACTTAAACAAAATATCATTGAATTAGGCAATATTTTGCCGTTTTGCCACGTTTTTGTGAATTTTCAGTCTATGGGTATTAATTCATATATATACGATAAAAATGATGCAAACACATAATTGATTAGATAATAACCTTAAATACTTCATTTTCAATCATCTATTTGTTTCTCGTTAAAATACTGAGTAAGATATTGAAAAGGGGAGAAGTCCTGTTTTTATTGCATATATTGACGTTTCAGACGGAATAGAGCGATTTTCGTGTACATCTTCCATCGGTAATACAAACGGAAAATCAGGAACATTTTAGTTAATACTAATGAAAACACATTGATTTTTATCATTTGTATTGGAAACAACATTGTCATATGTCTTTTCTTGGATCTAAATAATACGAAACCTCGCTCTATGATTTGAAGTTAAAATCCTCAAATATGGTTAAATATTGACTTTTTTCACGTTTTTCATGTAGTTTGATATTACGTAAATATATTCATTTTTACCAATATTTCGATACTATTTCATGTAGTATCACGATATATGATTTGGCCTTCAAATCTCAGAATTTCGCATAATATTGCATTTTAAGCAAGTTTTCTTGCATTTTGTTTCATAAGAAAAATCATCGAATTTAGCAATATTTTGACGTTTATCATCCCCTTTTCCTTTATGTGACTTAAACAAAATATTATCGAATTAGGCAATATTTTGCCGTTTTTCCACGTTTTTGTGAATGTTCAGTCTAAGGGTATTAATTCATATATATACGATAAAAATTATGCTAACACATAATTGATTAGATAATAACTATAAATACTTCATTTTCATTCATCTATTTGTTTCTCGTTAAAATACTGAGTAATATATTGAAAAGGGGAGAAGTTCGGTTTTTATTGCATATATCGACGTTTCAGCCGGAATAGAGCGATTTTCGTGTACATCTTCCATCGGTAATATAAACGGAAAATCAGGAACATTTTAGTTAATACTAATGAAAACACATTGATTTTTATCATTTGTATTGGAAACAACATTGTCATATGTCTTTTCTTGGATCTAAATAATACGAAACCTCGCTCTATGATTTGAAGTTAAAATCCTCAAATATGGTTAAATATTGACTTTTTTCACGTTTTTCATGTAGTTTGATATTACGTAAATATATTCATTTTTACCAATATTTCGATACTATTTCATGTAGTATCACGATATATGATTTGGCCTTCAAATCTCAGAATTTCGCATAATATTGCATTTTAAGGGGGCATATCAAACGCAAAAATTCGGAAAAATCGAATATTTTTGAAAAATTTATAAAAATACTACAACGTTCTGGCAACACTTTGGCGCAAACACGATAATGTTATGATATAAATTAAAGTATTTATGGTACATTTCCATGCGTAATTGTGCAGAATCCGGTGCCCCGCGGCTGTGGCGCGCCAAGAGTATTGCGTCGTACGTTCTAAACGTCAATTTTTTCGTAATAACGTCGGAAATAACTATGTATATATGACAACAAATATACACTAATTGGCAACCGTCTCCTAGTGAAGGTGAGTGAGGTACCCAGCTACAGTCACATGGTGTGTCCTGTTGAGAGTGGAGGTGTTGACGCGCGCTCCATTTTGGCTCCTGAAATCTCGCCTGTTAGCGTCTAGTGCACAATGACCTATAAACGGAGGACTCGGAAGACAAAGGAAGCCAATTTGGCACACGGTCGCCGTCTTTGGCAGGAAAAAGAGCCGCTGTAGCACAAGGGAGAGTTATATCAAGTGAGGATGTAGGCGGCCTCCCCGCCTCAGCTGTGAGAGGCCTGACGCCGCCGCCACACGCCTCGACCCTCCTCACACACACTCCTCAGCCCCTCGATGTGTATGGACTGGCCACGACAGTGCCATCTACATCTACTGGTGTGGCAGTGCCATCTACATCTACTGATGTGGCAGTGCCATCTACATCTACTGGTGTGGCAGTGCCATCTACTGGTGTGGCTGGTGTTGCAGTGCCAACTACTGCTGTGGCTGGTGTTGCAGTGCCACCTTGAGGACCCACAATTCGGACCAATTTCAATAGGTTAGTATCTTTTAGTGTTATAATTTGGTATTTTGTAATAATTGTAATATGTATGTGCAGGATATTTATATGTATCATTTTTTATTTTTGTATTTTTTTTTTTATTTTTTTTTTCGTTTGTTATCAGGGGATGTGCATGGAACTTGCACACCTTGCTCAATGGATGCCTATCTGCAAGGCTGCCAATTATGAACAAAATCTGTCGAAGTCAAGCTCAGCAACAGGTGGCCGAACTTTGATCTTATTTTACTCAGGTAAGTAATTTACAACTTCAAAGTATTTCATAGCTTTCATTTATTAATCAATTTACATGCAAATTACACCTTATATGTAGAGTTTGTGCTTCTACAAAATCTAGTAGACATTTTAGTCCAAAGTCCATTTGTTGATTTTATAAAAATTTATAAACATCATATATTGCATATTTTTCGAAGGGTAACTTTGAAAAATTATATTATTGCACTAAACACTTTATTGATAAAACTGATCACTACAATCCTTTATTATGTGCTAATTTTAATATCTGAGTGTTATAGAAATGATTTTAGTTAACAAATGTGGTCCCTAAAATTATTTGAAAATGTTGAAAATTCGTTGCATAATACGTTGTGTATTTTTTTCTCCTTTTCTGTTTAGGGTGTGATGGTGAAACTTGGACCAGTTGCAGCCCTTTCTATAACCATTTCATAAATAAATTTATAAGAAAATTGAACAATTTTTAATTTCACCTTGATATGCCACCTTAAGCAAGTTTTCTTGCATTTTGTTTCATACGAAAAATCATCGAATTTAGCAATATTTTGACGTTTATCATCCCCTTTTCCTTTATGTGACTTAAACAAAATATTATCGAATTAGGCAATATTTTGCCGTTTTTCCACGTTTTTGGGAATGTTCAGTCTAAGGGTATTAATTCATATATATACGATAAAAATGATGCTAACACATAATTGATTAGATAATAACTATAAATACTTCATTTTCATTCATCTATTTGTTTCTCGTTAAAATACTGAGTAATATATTGAAAAGGGGAGAAGTTCGGTTTTTATTGCATATATCGACGTTTCAGCCGGAATAGAGCGATTTTCGTGTACATCTTCCATCGGTAATATAAACGGAAAATCAGGAACATTTCAGTTAATACTAATGAAAACACATTGATTTTTATCATTTGTATTGGAAACAACATTGTCATATGTCTTTTCTTGGATCTAAATAATACGAAACCTCGCTCTATGATTTGAAGTTAAAATCCTCAAATATGGTTAAATATTGACTTTTTTCACGTTTTTCATGTAGTTTGATACTACGTAAATATATTCATTTTTACCAATTTTTCGATACTATTTCATGTAGTATCACGATATGTGATTTGGCCTTCAAATCTCAGAATTTCGCATAATATTGCATTTCAAGCAAGTTTTCTTGCATTTCGTTTCGTACGAAAAATCATCGAATTTAGCAATCTTTTGACGTTTATTATCCCCTTTTCCTTTATGTGACTTAAACAAAATATCATCGAATTAGGCAATATTTTGCCGTTTTCCACGTTTTTGTGAATTTACAGTCTATGGGTAATAATTCATATATATACGATAAAAATGATGCAAACACATAATTGATTAGATAATAACCTTAAATACTTCATTTTCAATCATCTGTTTGTTTCTCGTTAAAATACTGAGTAAGATATTGAAAAGGGGAGAAGTTCGGTTTTTATTGCATATATCGACGTTTCAGCCGGATTAGAACGGTTTTACGTGTACATCTTCCCTTGGTAATATAAACGAAAAATCAGGAACATTTTAGTTAATTCTAATGAAAACACATTGTTTTTTTATCATTTGTATTGGAAACAACATTGTCATATGTCTTTTCTTGGATCTAAATAATACGAAACCTCGCTCTATGATTTGAAGGTAAAATACTCAAATATGGTAAAATAGTGACTTTTTTCACGTTTTTCATGTAGTTTGATACTACGTAAATATATTCATTTTTACCAATATTTCGATTCTATTTCATGTAGTATCACGATATGTGATTTGGCCTTCAAATCTCAGAATTTCGCATAATATTGCATTTTCAGGAAGTTTTCTTGCATTTTGTTTCGTACGAAAAATCATCGAATTTAGCAATATGTTGACGTTTATCATCCCCTTTTCTTTTGTGACTTAAACAAAATATCATCGAATTAGGCAATATTTTGCCGTTTTTCCACGTTTTTGTGAATTTTCAGTCTATGGGTATTAATTCATATATATACGATAAAAATGATGCAAACACATAATTGATTAGATAATAACCTTAAATACTTCATTTTCAATCATCTATTTGTTTCTCGTTAAAATACTGAGTAAGATATTGAAAAGGGGAGAAGTCCTGTTTTTATTGCATATATCGACGTTTCAGACGGAATAGAGCGATTTTCGTGTACATCTTCCATCGGTAATACAAACGGAAAATCAGGAACATTTTAGTTAATACTAATGAAAACACATTGATTTTTATCATTTGTATTGGAAACAACATTGTCATATGTCTTTTCTTGGATCTAAATAATACGAAACCTCGCTCTATGATTTGAAGGTAAAATCCTCAAATATGGTAAAATAGTGACTTTTTTCACGTTTTTCATGTAGTTTGATACTACGTAAATATATTCATTTTTACCAATATTTCGATTCTATTTCATGTAGTATCACGATATGTGATTTGGCCTTCAAATCTCAGAATTTCGCATAATATTGCATTTTAAGCAAGTTTTCTTGCATTTTGTTTCGTACGAAAAATCATCGAATTTAGCAATATTTTGACGTTTATCATCCCCTTTTCCTTTATGTGAGTTAAACAAAATATCATCGAATTAGGCAATATTTTGCCGTTTTTCCACGTTTTTGTGAATTTTCAGTCTATGGGTATTAATTCATATATATACGATAAAAATGATGCAAACACATAATTGATTAGATAATAACCTTAAATACTTCATTTTCAATCATCTATTTGTTTCTCGTTAAAATACTGAGTAAGATATTGAAAAGGGGAGAAGTTCGGTTTTTATTGCATATATCGACGTTTCAGCCGGATTAGAACGGTTTTACGTGTACATCTTCCCTTGGTAATATAAACGAAAAATCAGGAACATTTTAATTAATTCTAATGAAAACACATTGTTTTTTATCATTTGTATTGGAAGCAACATTGTCATATGTCTTTTCTTGGATCTAAATAATACGAAACCTCGCTCTATGATTTGAAGTTAAAATCCTCAAATATGGTTAAATATTGACTTTTTTCACGTTTTTCATGTAGTTTGATATTACGTAAATATATTCATTTTTACCAATATTTCGATACTATTTCATGTAGTATCACGATATGTGATTTGGCCTTCAAATCTCAGAATTTCGCATAATATTGCATTTCAAGCAAGTTTTCTTGCATTTCGTTTCGTACGAAAAATCATCGAATTTAGCAATCTTTTGACGTTTATGATCCCCTTTTCCTTTCTGTGACTTCAACAAAATATCATCGAATTAGGCAATATTTTGCCGTTTTCCACGTGTTTGTGAATTTACAGTCTATGGGTAATAATTCATATATATACGATAAAAATGATGCAAACACATAATTGATTAGATAATAACCTTAAATACTTCATTTTCAATCATCTATTTGTTTCTCGTTAAAATACTGATTAAGATATTGAAAAGGGGAGAAGTCCTGTTTTTATTGAATATATTGACGTTTCAGACGGAATAGAGCGATTTTCGTGTACATCTTCCATCGGTAATACAAACGGAAAATCAGGAACATTTTAGTTAATACTAATGAAAACACATTGATTTTTATCATTTGTATTGGAAACAACATTGTCATATGTCTTTTCATTGATCTAAATAATACGAAACCTCGCTCTATGATTTGAAGTTAAAATCCTCAAATATGGTTAAATATTGACTTTTTTCACGTTTTTCATGTATTTTGATATTACGTAAATATATTCATTTTTACCAATATTTCGATACTATATCATGTAGTATCACGATATATGATTTGGCCTTCAAATCTCAGAATTTCGCATAATATTGCATTTTAAGCAAGTTTTCTTGCATTTTGTTTCATACGAAAAATCATCGAATTTAGCAATATTTTGACGTTTATCATCCCCTTTTCCTTTATGTGACTTAAACAAAATATTATCGAATTAGGCAATATTTTGCCGTTTTTCCACGTTTTTGTGAATGTTCAGTCTAAGGGTATTAATTCATATATATACGATAAAAATTATGCTAACACATAATTGATTAGATAATAACTATAAATACTTCATTTTCATTCATCTATTTGTTTCTCGTTAAAATACTGAGTAATATATTGAAAAGGGGAGAAGTTCGGTTTTTATTGCATATATCGACGTTTCAGCCGGAATAGAGCGATTTTCGTGTACATCTTCCATCGGTAATGTAAACGGAAAATCAGGAACATTTTAGTTAATACTAATGAAAACACATTGATTTTTATCATTTGTATTGGAAACAACATTGTCATATGTCTTTTCTTGGATCTAAATAATACGAAACCTCGCTCTATGATTTGAAGTTAAAATCCTCAAATATGGTTAAATATTGACTTTTTTCACGTTTTTCATGTAGTTTGATACTACGTAAATATATTCATTTTTACCAATATTTCGATTCTATTTTATGTAGTATCACGATATGTGATTAGGCCTTCAAATCTCAGAATTTCGCATAATATTGCATTTTAAGGAAGTTTTCTTGCATTTTGTTTCGTACGAAAAATCATCGAATTTAGCAATATTTTGACGTTTATCATCCCATTTTCCTTTATGTGTCTTAAACAAAATATTATCGAATTAGGCAATATTTTGCCGTTTTTCCACGTTTTTGTGAATGTTCAGTCTAAGGGTATTAATTCATATATATACGATAAAAATGATGCAAACACATAATTGATTAGATAATAACTATAAATACTTCATTTTCATTCATCTATTTGTTTCTCGTTAAAATACTGAAAAAGATATTGAAAAGGGGAGAAGTTCGGTTTTTATTGCATATATCGACGTTTCAGCCGGAATAGAGCGATTTTCGTGTACATCTCCCATCGGTAATATAAACGGAAAATCAGGAACATTTTAGTTAATACTAATGAAAACACATTGATTTTTATCATTTGTATTGGAAACAACATTGTCATATGTCTTTTCTTGGATCTAAATAATACGAAAACTCGCTCTATGATTTGAAGTTAAAATCCTCATATATGGTTAAATATTGACTTTTTTCACGTTTTTCATGTAGTTTGATATTACGTAAATATATTCATTTTTACCAATATTTTGATACTATTTCATGTAGTATCACGATATGTGATTTGGCCTTCAAATCCCAGAATTTCGCATAATATTGCATTTTAAGCAAGTTTTCTTGCATTTTGTTTCGTACGAAAAATCATCGAATTTAGCAATATTTTGACGTTTATCATCCCCTTTTCTTTCATGTGACTTAAACAAAATATCATCGAATTAGGCAATATTTTGCCGTTTTTCCACGTTTTTGTGAATTTTCAGTCTATGGGTATTAATTCATATATATACGATAAAAATGATGCAAACACATAATTGATTAGATAATAACCTTAAATACTTCATTTTCAATCATCTATTTGTTTCTCGTTAAAATACTGAGTAAGATATTGAAAAGGGGAGAAGTCCTGTTTTTATTGCATATATTGACGTTTCAGACGGAATAGAGCGATTTTCGTGTACATCTTCCATCGGTAATACAAACGGAAAATCAGGAACATTTTAGTTAATACTAATGAAAACACATTGATTTTTATCATCTGTATTGGAAACAACATTGTCATATGTCTTTTCTTGGATCTAAATAATCGGAAACCTCGCTCTATGATTTGAATGTAAAATCCTCAAATATAGTTAAATATTGACTTTTTTCACGTTTTTCATGTAGTTTGATATTACGTAAATATATTCATTTTTACCAATATTTCGAAACTATTTCATGTAGTATCACGATATATGATTTGGCCTTCAAATCTCAGAATTTCGCATAATATTGCATTTTAAGCAAGTTTTCTTGCATTTTGTTTCGTACGAAAAATCATCGAATTTAGCAATATTTTGACGTTTATCATCCCCTTTTCCTTTATGTGAGTTAAACAAAATATCATCGAATTAGGGAATATTTTGCCGTTTTTCCACGTTTTTGTGAATTTTCAGTCTATGGGTATTAATTCATATATATACGATAAAAATGATGCAAACACATAATTGATTAGATAATAACCTTAAATACTTCATTTTCAATCATCTATTTGTTTCTCGTTAAAATACTGAGTAAGATATTGAAAAGGGGAGAAGTCCTGTTATTATTGCATATATCGACGTTTCAGACGGAATAGAGCGATTTTCGTGTACATCTTCCATCGGTAATACAAACGGAAAATCAGGAACATTTTAGTTAATACTAATGAAAACACATTGATTTTTATCATTTGTATTGGAAACAACATTGTCATATGTCTTTTCTTGGATCTAAATAATACGAAACCTGGCTCTATGATTTGAAGTTAAAATCCTCAAAAATGGTTATATATTGATTTTTTTCACGTTTTTCATGTAGTTTGATATTACGTAAATATATTCATTTTTACCAATATTTCGATACTATTTCATGTAGTATCACGATATATGATTTGGCCTTCAAATCTCAGAATTTCGCATAATATTGCATTTTAAGCAAGTTTTCTTGCATTTTGTTTCGTACGAAAAATCATCGAATTTAGCAATATTTTGACGTTTATCATCCCCTTTTCCTTTATGTGAGTTAAACAAAATATCATCGAATTAGGCAATATTTTGCCGTTTTTCCACGTTTTTGTGAATTTTCAGTCTATGGGTATTAATTCATATATATACGATAAAAATGATGCAAACACATAATTGATTAGATAATAACCTTAAATACTTCATTTTCAATCATCTATTTGTTTCTCGTTAAAATACTGAGTAAGATATTGAAAAGGGGAGAAGTTCGGTTTTTATTGCATATATCGACGTTTCAGCCGGATTAGAACGGTTTTACGTGTACATCTTCCCTTGGTAATATAAACGAAAAATCAGGAACATTTTAATTAATTCTAATGAAAACACATTGTTTTTTATCATTTGTATTGGAAGCAACATTGTCATATGTCTTTTCTTGGATCTAAATAATACGAAACCTCGCTCTATGATTTGAAGTTAAAATCCTCAAATATGGTTAAATATTGACTTTTTTCACGTTTTTCATGTAGTTTGATATTACGTAAATATATTCATTTTTACCAATATTTCGATACTATTTCATGTAGTATCACTCTATGTGATTTGGCCTTCAAATCTCAGAATTTCGCATAATATTGCATTTCAAGCAAGTTTTCTTGCATTTCGTTTCGTACGAAAAATCATCGAATTTAGCAATCTTTTGACGTTTATTATCCCCTTTTCCTTTATGTGACTTCAACAAAATATCATCGAATTAGGCAATATTTTGCCGTTTTCCACGTGTTTGTGAATTTACAGTCTATGGGTAATAATTCATATATATACGATAAAAATGATGCAAACACATAATTGATTAGATAATAACCTTAAATACTTCATTTTCAATCATCTATTTGTTTCTCGTTAAAATACTGAGTAAGATATTGAAAAGGGGAGAAGTCCTGTTTTATTGCATATATTGACGTTTCAGACGGAATAGAGCGATTTTCGTGTACATCTTCCATCGGTAATACAAACGGAAAATCAGGAACATTTTAGTTAATACTAATGAAAACACATTGATTTTTATCATTTGTATTGGAAACAACATTGTCATATGTCTTTTCTTGGATCTAAATAATACGAAACCTCGCTCTATGATTTGAAGTTAAAATCCTCAAATATGGTTAAATATTGACTTTTTTCACGTTTTTCATGTAGTTTGATATTACGTAAATATATTCATTTTTACCAATATTTCGATACTATTTCATGTAGTATCACGATATATGATTTGGCCTTCAAATCTCAGAATTTCGCATAATATTGCATTTTAAGCAAGTTTTCTTGCATTTTGTTTCATACGAAAAATCATCGAATTTAGCAATATTTTGACGTTTATCATCCCCTTTTCCTTTATGTGACTTAAACAAAATATTATCGAATTAGGCAATATTTTGCCGTTTTTCCACGTTTTTGTGAATGTTCAGTCTAAGGGTATTAATTCATATATATACGATAAAAATTATGCTAACACATAATTGATTAGATAATAACTATAAATACTTCATTTTCATTCATCTATTTGTTTCTCGTTAAAATACTGAGTAATATATTGAAAAGGGGAGAAGTTCGGTTTTTATTGCATATATCGACGTTTCAGCCGGAATAGAGCGATTTTCGTGTACATCTTCCATCGGTAATATAAACGGAAAATCAGGAACATTTTAGTTAATACTAATGAAAACACATTGATTTTTATCATTTGTATTGGAAACAACATTGTCATATGTCTTTTCTTGGATCTAAATAATACGAAACCTCGCTCTATGATTTGAAGTTAAAATCCTCAAATATGGTTAAATATTGACTTTTTTCACGTTTTTCATGTAGTTTGATACTAGGTAAATATATTCATTTTTACCAATATTTCGATTCTATTTCATGTAGTATCACGATATGTGATTAGGCCTTCAAATCTCAGAATTTCGCATAATATTGCATTTTAAGGAAGTTTTCTTGCATTTTGTTTCGTACGAAAAATCATCGAATTTAGCAATATTTTGACGTTTATCATCCCCTTTTCCTTTATGTGTCTTAAACAAAATATTATCGAATTAGGCAATATTTTGCCGTTTTTCCACGTTTTTGTGAATGTTCAGTCTAAGGGTATTAATTCATATATATATACGATAAAAATGATGCAAACACATAATTGATTAGATAATAACTATAAATACTTCATTTTCATTCATCTATTTTAGTTAATACTGAATTTGAAATTATTACTGAATATAATTTTGTTCTCGTTAAAATACTGAGTAGGATATTGAAAAGGGGAGAAGTCCTGTTTTTATTGCATATATTGACGTTTCAGACGGAATAGAGCGATTTTCGTGTACATCTTCCATCGGTAATACAAACGGAAAATCAGGAACATTTTAGTTAATACTAATGAAAACACATTGATTTTTATCATTTGTATTGGAAACAACATTGTCATATGTCTTTTCATTGATCTAAATAATACGAAACCTCGCTCTATGATTTGAAGTTAAAATCCTCAAATATGGTTAAATATTGACTTTTTTCACGTTTTTCATGTATTTTGATATTACTAAATATATTCATTTTTACCAATATTTCGATACTATTTCATGTAGTATCACGATATATGATTTGGCCTTCAAATCTCAGAATTTCGCATAATATTGCATTTTAAGCAAGTTTTCTTGCATTTTGTTTCATACGAAAAATCATCGAATTTAGCAATATTTTGACGTTTATCATCCCCTTTTCCTTTATGTGACTTAAACAAAATATTATCGAATTAGGCAATATTTTGCCGTTTTTCCACGTTTTTGTGAATGTTCAGTCTAAGGGTATTAATTCATATATATACGATAAAAATTATGCTAACACATAATTGATTAGATAATAACTATAAATACTTCATTTTCATTCATCTATTTGTTTCTCGTTAAAATACTGAGTAATATATTGAAAAGGGGAGAAGTTCGGTTTTTATTGCATATATCGACGTTTCAGCCGGAATAGAGCGATTTTCGTGTACATCTTCCATCGGTAATGTAAACGGAAAATCAGGAACATTTTAGTTAATACTAATGAAAACACATTGATTTTTATCATTTGTATTGGAAACAACATTGTCATATGTCTTTTCTTGGATCTAAATAATACGAAACCTCGCTCTATGATTTGAAGTTAAAATCCTCAAATATGGTTAAATATTGACTTTTTTCACGTTTTTCATGTAGTTTGATACTACGTAAATATATTCATTTTTACCAATATTTCGATTCTATTTCATGTAGTATCACGATATGTGATTAGGCCTTCAAATCTCAGAATTTCGCATAATATTGCATTTTAAGGAAGTTTTCTTGCATTTTGTTTCGTACGAAAAATCATCGAATTTAGCAATATTTTGACGTTTATCATCCCATTTTCCTTTATGTGTCTTAAACAAAATATTATCGAATTAGGCAATATTTTGCCGTTTTTCCACGTTTTTGTGAATGTTCAGTCTAAGGGTATTAATTCATATATATACGATAAAAATGATGCAAACACATAATTGATTAGATAATAACTATAAATACTTCATTTTCATTCATCTATTTGTTTCTCGTTAAAATACTGAAAAGATATTGAAAAGGGGAGAAGTTCGGTTTTTATTGCATATATCGACGTTTCAGCCGGAATAGAGCGATTTTCGTGTACATCTCCCATCGGTAATATAAACGGAAAATCAGGAACATTTTAGTTAATACTAATGAAAACACATTGATTTTTATCATTTGTATTGGAAACAACATTGTCATATGTCTTTTCTTGGATCTAAATAATACGAAAACTCGCTCTATGATTTGAAGTTAAAATCCTCAAATATGGTTAAATATTGACTTTTTTCACGTTTTTCATGTAGTTTGATATTACGTAAATATATTCATTTTTACCAATATTTTGATACTATTTCATGTAGTATCACGATATGTGATTTGGCCTTCAAATCCCAGAATTTCGCATAATATTGCATTTTAAGCAAGTTTTCTTGCATTTTGTTTCGTACGAAAAATCATCGAATTTAGCAATATTTTGACGTTTATCATCCCCTTTTCTTTCATGTGACTTAAACAAAATATCATCGAATTAGGCAATATTTTGCCGTTTTTCCACGTTTTTGTGAATTTTCAGTCTATGGGTATTAATTCATATATATACGATAAAAATGATGCAAACACATAATTGATTAGATAATAACCTTAAATACTTCATTTTCAATCATCTATTTGTTTCTCGTTAAAATACTGAGTAAGATATTGAAAAGGGGAGAAGTCCTGTTTTTATTGCATATATTGACGTTTCAGACGGAATAGAGCGATTTTCGTGTACATCTTCCATCGGTAATACAAACGGAAAATCAGGAACATTTTAGTTAATACTAATGAAAACACATTGATTTTTATCATCTGTATTGGAAACAACATTGTCATATGTCTTTTCTTGGATCTAAATAATCGGAAACCTCGCTCTATGATTTGAATGTAAAATCCTCAAATATAGTTAAATATTGACTTTTTTCACGTTTTTCATGTAGTTTGATATTACGTAAATATATTCATTTTTACCAATATTTCGAAACTATTTCATGTAGTATCACGATATATGATTTGGCCTTCAAATCTCAGAATTTCGCATAATATTGCATTTTAAGCAAGTTTTCTTGCATTTTGTTTCGTACGAAAAATCATCGAATTTAGCAATATTTTGACGTTTATCATCCCCTTTTCCTTTATGTGAGTTAAACAAAATATCATCGAATTAGGGAATATTTTGCCGTTTTTCCACGTTTTTGTGAATTTTCAGTCTATGGGTATTAATTCATATATATACGATAAAAATGATGCAAACACATAATTGATTAGATAATAACCTTAAATACTTCATTTTCAATCATCTATTTGTTTCTCGTTAAAATACTGAGTAAGATATTGAAAAGGGGAGAAGTCCTGTTATTATTGCATATATCGACGTTTCAGACGGAATAGAGCGATTTTCGTGTACATCTTCCATCGGTAATACAAACGGAAAATCAGGAACATTTTAGTTAATACTAATGAAAACACATTGATTTTTATCATTTGTATTGGAAACAACATTGTCATATGTCTTTTCTTGGATCTAAATAATACGAAACCTGGCTCTATGATTTGAAGTTAAAATCCTCAAAAATGGTTATATATTGATTTTTTTCACGTTTTTCATGTAGTTTGATATTACGTAAATATATTCATTTTTACCAATATTTCGATACTATTTCATGTAGTATCACGATATATGATTTGGCCTTCAAATCTCAGAATTTCGCATAATATTGCATTTTAAGCAAGTTTTCTTGCATTTTGTTTCGTACGAAAAATCATCGAATTTAGCAATATTTTGACGTTTATCATCCCCTTTTCCTTTATGTGAGTTAAACAAAATATCATCGAATTAGGCAATATTTTGCCGTTTTTCCACGTTTTTGTGAATTTTCAGTCTATGGGTATTAATTCATATATATACGATAAAAATGATGCAAACACATAATTGATTAGATAATAACCTTAAATACTTCATTTTCAATCATCTATTTGTTTCTCGTTAAAATACTGAGTAAGATATTGAAAAGGGGAGAAGTTCGGTTTTTATTGCATATATCGACGTTTCAGCCGGATTAGAACGGTTTTACGTGTACATCTTCCCTTGGTAATATAAACGAAAAATCAGGAACATTTTAATTAATTCTAATGAAAACACATTGTTTTTTATCATTTGTATTGGAAGCAACATTGTCATATGTCTTTTCTTGGATCTAAATAATACGAAACCTCGCTCTATGATTTGAAGTTAAAATCCTCAAATATGGTTAAATATTGACTTTTTTCACGTTTTTCATGTAGTTTGATATTACGTAAATATATTCATTTTTACCAATATTTCGATACTATTTCATGTAGTATCACTCTATGTGATTTGGCCTTCAAATCTCAGAATTTCGCATAATATTGCATTTCAAGCAAGTTTTCTTGCATTTCGTTTCGTACGAAAAATCATCGAATTTAGCAATCTTTTGACGTTTATTATCCCCTTTTCCTTTATGTGACTTCAACAAAATATCATCGAATTAGGCAATATTTTGCCGTTTTCCACGTGTTTGTGAATTTACAGTCTATGGGTAATAATTCATATATATACGATAAAAATGATGCAAACACATAATTGATTAGATAATAACCTTAAATACTTCATTTTCAATCATCTATTTGTTTCTCGTTAAAATACTGAGTAAGATATTGAAAAGGGGAGAAGTCCTGTTTTATTGCATATATTGACGTTTCAGACGGAATAGAGCGATTTTCGTGTACATCTTCCATCGGTAATACAAACGGAAAATCAGGAACATTTTAGTTAATACTAATGAAAACACATTGATTTTTATCATTTGTATTGGAAACAACATTGTCATATGTCTTTTCTTGGATCTAAATAATACGAAACCTCGCTCTATGATTTGAAGTTAAAATCCTCAAATATGGTTAAATATTGACTTTTTTCACGTTTTTCATGTAGTTTGATATTACGTAAATATATTCATTTTTACCAATATTTCGATACTATTTCATGTAGTATCACGATATATGATTTGGCCTTCAAATCTCAGAATTTCGCATAATATTGCATTTTAAGCAAGTTTTCTTGCATTTTGTTTCATACGAAAAATCATCGAATTTAGCAATATTTTGACGTTTATCATCCCCTTTTCCTTTATGTGACTTAAACAAAATATTATCGAATTAGGCAATATTTTGCCGTTTTTCCACGTTTTTGTGAATGTTCAGTCTAAGGGTATTAATTCATATATATACGATAAAAATTATGCTAACACATAATTGATTAGATAATAACTATAAATACTTCATTTTCATTCATCTATTTGTTTCTCGTTAAAATACTGAGTAATATATTGAAAAGGGGAGAAGTTCGGTTTTTATTGCATATATCGACGTTTCAGCCGGAATAGAGCGATTTTCGTGTACATCTTCCATCGGTAATATAAACGGAAAATCAGGAACATTTTAGTTAATACTAATGAAAACACATTGATTTTTATCATTTGTATTGGAAACAACATTGTCATATGTCTTTTCTTGGATCTAAATAATACGAAACCTCGCTCTATGATTTGAAGTTAAAATCCTCAAATATGGTTAAATATTGACTTTTTTCACGTTTTTCATGTAGTTTGATACTAGGTAAATATATTCATTTTTACCAATATTTCGATTCTATTTCATGTAGTATCACGATATGTGATTAGGCCTTCAAATCTCAGAATTTCGCATAATATTGCATTTTAAGGAAGTTTTCTTGCATTTTGTTTCGTACGAAAAATCATCGAATTTAGCAATATTTTGACGTTTATCATCCCCTTTTCCTTTATGTGTCTTAAACAAAATATTATCGAATTAGGCAATATTTTGCCGTTTTTCCACGTTTTTGTGAATGTTCAGTCTAAGGGTATTAATTCATATATATATACGATAAAAATGATGCAAACACATAATTGATTAGATAATAACTATAAATACTTCATTTTCATTCATCTATTTTAGTTAATACTGAATTTGAAATTATTACTGAATATAATTTTGTTCTCGTTAAAATACTGAGTAGGATATTGAAAAGGGGAGAAGTCCTGTTTTTATTGCATATATTGACGTTTCAGACGGAATAGAGCGATTTTCGTGTACATCTTCCATCGGTAATACAAACGGAAAATCAGGAACATTTTAGTTAATACTAATGAAAACACATTGATTTTTATCATTTGTATTGGAAACAACATTGTCATATGTCTTTTCTTGGATCTAAATAATACGAAACCTCGCTCTATGATTTGAAGTTAAAATCCTCAAATATGGTTAAATATTGACTTTTTTCACGTTTTTCATGTAGTTTGATATTACGTAAATATATTCATTTTTACCAATATTTCGATACTATTTCATGTAGTATCACGATATATGATTTGGCCTTCAAATCTCAGAATTTCGCATAATATTGCATTTTAAGCAAGTTTTCTTGCATTTTGTTTCATACGAAAAATCATCGAATTTAGCAATATTTTAACGTTTATCATCCCCTTTTCCTTTATGTGACTTAAACAAAATATTATCGAATTAGGCAATATTTTGCCGTTTTTCCACGTTTTTGTGAATGTTCAGTCTAAGGGTATTAATTCATATATATACGATAAAATTGATGCTAACACATAATTGATTAGATAATAACTATAAATACTTCATTTTCATTCATCTATTTGTTTCTCGTTAAAATACTGAGTAATATATTGAAAAGGGGAGAAGTTCGGTTTTTATTGCATATATCGACGTTTCAGCCGGAATAGAGCGATTTTCGTGTACATCTTCCATCGGTAATATAAACGGAAAATCAGGAACATTTTAGTTAATACTAATGAAAACACATTGATTCTTGTCATTTGTATTGGAAACAACATTGTCATATGTCTTTTCTTGGATCTAAATAATACGAAACCTCGCTCTATGATTTGAAGTTAAAATCCTCAAATATGGTTAAATATTGACTTTTTTCACGTTTTTCATGTAGTTTGATACTACGTAAATATATTCATTTTTACCAATTTTTCGATACTATTTCATGTAGTATCACGATATGTGATTTGGCCTTCAAATCTCAGAATTTCGCATAATATTGCATTTCAAGCAAGTTTTCTTGCATTTCGTTTCGTACGAAAAATCATCGAATTTAGCAATCTTTTGACGTTTATTATCCCCTTTTCCTTTATGTGACTTAAACAAAATATCATCGAATTAGGCAATATTTTGCCGTTTTCCACGTTTTTGTGAATTTACAGTCTATGGGTAATAATTCATATATATACGATAAAAATGATGCAAACACATAATTGATTAGATAATAACCTTAAATACTTCATTTTCAATCATCTGTTTGTTTCTCGTTAAAATACTGAGTAAGATATTGAAAAGGGGAGAAGTTCGGTTTTTATTGCATATATCGACGTTTCAGCCGGATTAGAACGGTTTTACGTGTACATCTTCCCTTGGTAATATAAACGAAAAATCAGGAACATTTTAGTTAATTCTAATGAAAACACATTGTTTTTTTATCATTTGTATTGGAAACAACATTGTCATATGTCTTTTCTTGGATCTAAATAATACGAAACCTCGCTCTATGATTTGAAGGTAAAATCCTCAAATATGGTAAAATAGTGACTTTTTTCACGTTTTTCATGTAGTTTGATACTACGTAAATATATTCATTTTTACCAATATTTCGATTCTATTTCATGTAGTATCACGATATGTGATTTCGCCTTCAAATCTCAGAATTTCGCATAATATTGCATTTTAAGGAAGTTTTCTTGCATTTTGTTTCGTACGAAAAATAATCGAATTTAGCAATATTTTGACGTTTATCATCCCCTTTTTCTTTATGTGAGTTAAACAAAATATCATCGAATTAGGCAATATTTTGCCGTTTTTCCACGTTTTTGTGAATTTTCAGTCTATGGGTATTAATTCATATATATACGATAAAAATGATGCAAACACATAATTGATTAGATAATAACCTTAAATACTTCATTTTCAATCATCTATTTGTTTCTCGTTAAAATACTGAGTAATATATTGAAAAGGGGAGAAGTTCGGTTTTTATTGCATATATCGACGTTTCAGCCGGATTAGAACGGTTTTACGTGTACATCTTCCCTTGGTAATATAAACGAAAAATCAGGAACATTTTAATTAATTCTAATGAAAACACATTGTTTTTTATCATTTGTATTGGAAGCAACATTGTCATCTCTTTTCTTGGATCTAAATAATACGAAACCTCGCTCTATGATTTGAAGTTAAAATCCTCAAATATGGTTAAATATTGACTTTTTTCACGTTTTTCATGTAGTTTGATATTACGTAAATATATTCATTTTTACCAATATTTCGATACTATTTCATGTAGTATCACGATATGTGATTTGGCCTTCAAATCTCAGAATTTCGCATAATATTGCATTTCAAGCAAGTTTTCTTGCATTTCGTTTCGTACGAAAAATCATCGAATTTAGCAATCTTTTGACGTTTATTATCCCCTTTTCCTTTATGTGACTTCAACAAAATATCATCGAATTAGGCAATATTTTGCCGTTTTCCACGTGTTTGTGAATTTACAGTCTATGGGTAATAATTCATATATATACGATAAAAATGATGCAAACACATAATTGATTAAATAATAACCATAAATACTTCATTTTCAATCATCTATTTGTTTCTCGTTAAAATACTGAGGAAGATATTGAAAAGGGGAGAAGTCCTGTTTTTATTGCATATATTGACGTTTCAGACGGAATAGAGCGATTTTCGTGTACATCTTCCATCGGTAATACAAACGGAAAATCAGGAACATTTTAGTTAATACTAATGAAAACACATTGATTTTTATCATTTGTATTGGAAACAACATTGTCATATGTCTTTTCTTGGATCTAAATAATACGAAACCTCGCTCTATGATTTGAAGTTAAAATCCTCAAATATGGTTAAATATTGACTTTTTTCACGTTTTTCATGTAGTTTGATATTACGTAAATATATTCATTTTTACCAATATTTCGATACTATTTCATGTAGTATCACGATATATGATTTGGCCTTCAAATCTCAGAATTTCGCATAATATTGCATTTTAAGCAAGTTTTCTTGCATTTTGTTTCATACGAAAAATCATCGAATTTAGCAATATTTTGACGTTTATCATCCCCTTTTCCTTTATGTGACTTAAACAAAATATTATCGAATTAGGCAATATTTTGCCGTTTTTCCACGTTTTTGTGAATGTTCAGTCTAAGGGTATTAATTCATATATATACGATAAAAATTATGCTAACACATAATTGATTAGATAATAACTATAAATACTTCATTTTCATTCATCTATTTGTTTCTCGTTAAAATACTGAGTAATATATTGAAAAGGGGAGAAGTTCGGTTTTTATTGCATATATCGACGTTTCAGCCGGAATAGAGCGATTTTCGTGTACATCTTCCATCGGTAATATAAACGGAAAATCAGGAACATTTTAGTTAATACTAATGAAAACACATTGATTTTTATCATTTGTATTGGAAACAACATTGTCATATGTCTTTTCTTGGATCTAAATAATACGAAACCTCGCTCTATGATTTGAAGTTAAAATCCTCAAATATGGTTAAATATTGACTTTTTTCACGTTTTTCATGTAGTTTGATACTAGGTAAATATATTCATTTTTACCAATATTTCGATTCTATTTCATGTAGTATCACGATATGTGATTAGGCCTTCAAATCTCAGAATTTCGCATAATATTGCATTTTAAGGAAGTTTTCTTGCATTTTGTTTCGTACGAAAAATCATCGAATTTAGCAATATTTTGACGTTTATCATCCCCTTTTCCTTTATGTGTCTTAAACAAAATATTATCGAATTAGGCAATATTTTGCCGTTTTTCCACGTTTTTGTGAATGTTCAGTCTAAGGGTATTAATTCATATATATATACGATAAAAATGATGCAAACACATAATTGATTAGATAATAACTATAAATACTTCATTTTCATTCATCTATTTGTTTCTCGTTAAAATACTGAGTAGGATATTGAAAAGGGGAGAAGTCCTGTTTTAATTGCATATATTGACGTTTCAGACGGAATAGAGCGATTTTCGTGTACATCTTCCATCGGTAATACAAACGGAAAATCAGGAACATTTTAGTTAATACTAATGAAAACACATTGATTTTTATCATTTGTATTGGAAACAACATTGTCATATGTCTTTTCTTGGATCTAAATAATACGAAACCTCGCTCTATGATTTGAAGTTAAAATCCTCAAATATGGTTAAATATTGACTTTTTTCACGTTTTTCATGTAGTTTGATATTACGTAAATATATTCATTTTTACCAATATTTCGATACTATTTCATGTAGTATCACGATATATGATTTGGCCTTCAAATCTCAGAATTTCGCATAATATTGCATTTTAAGCAAGTTTTCTTGCATTTTGTTTCATACGAAAAATCATCGAATTTAGCAATATTTTGACGTTTATCATCCCCTTTTCCTTTATGTGACTTAAACAAAATATTATCGAATTAGGCAATATTTTGCCGTTTTTCCACGTTTTTGTGAATGTTCAGTCTAAGGGTATTAATTCATATATATACGATAAAAATTATGCTAACACATAATTGATTAGATAATAACTATAAATACTTCATTTTCATTCATCTATTTGTTTCTCGTTAAAATACTGAGGTAATATATTGAAAAGGGGAGAAGTTCGGTTTTTATTGCATATATCGACGTTTCAGCCGGAATAGAGCGATTTTCGTGTACATCTTCCATCGGTAATATAAACGGAAAATCAGGAACATTTTAGTTAATACTAATGAAAACACATTGATTTTTATCATTTGTATTGGAAACAACATTGTCATATGTCTTTTCTTGGATCTAAATAATACGAAACCTCGCTCTATGATTTGAAGTTAAAATCCTCAAATATGGTTAAATATTGACTTTTTTCACGTTTTTCATGTAGTTGGATACTACGTAAATATATTCATTTTTACCAATATTTCGATTCTATTTCATGTTGTATCACGATATGTGATTAGGCCTTCAAATCTCAGAATTTCGCATAATATTGCATTTTAAGGAAGTTTTCTTGCATTTTGTTTCGTACGAAAAATCATCGAATTTAGCAATATTTTGACGTTTATCATCCCCTTTTCCTTTGTGTGTCTTAAACAAAATATTATCGAATTAAGCAATATTTTGCCGTTTTTCCACGTTTTTGTGAATGTTCAGTCTAAGGGTATTAATTCATATATATATACGATAAAAATGATGCAAACACATAATTGATTAGATAATAACTATAAATACTTCATTTTCATTCATCTATTTGTTTCTCGTTAAAATACTGAGTAAGATATTGAAAAGGGGAGAAGTCCTGTTTTTATTGCATATATTGACGTTTCAGACGGAATAGAGCGATTTTCGTGTACATCTTCCATCGGTAATACAAACGGAAAATCAGGAACATTTTAGTTAATACTAATGAAAACACATTGATTTTTATCATTTGTATTGGAAACAACATTGTCATATGTCTTTTCTTGGATCTAAATAATACGAAACCTCGCTCTATGATTTGAAGTTAAAATCCTCAAATATGGTTAAATATTGACTTTTTTCACGTTTTTCATGTAGTTTGATATTACGTAAATATATTCATTTTTACCAATATTTCGATACTATTTCATGTAGTATCACGATATATAATTTGGCCTTCAAATCTCAGAATTTCGCATAATATTGCATTTTAAGCAAGTTTTCTTGCATTTTGTTTCATACGAAAAATCATCGAATTTAGCAATATTTTGACGTTTATCATCCCCTTTTCCTTTATGTGACTTAAACAAAATATTATCGAATTAGGCAATATTTTGCCGTTTTTCCACGTTTTTGTGAATGTTCAGTCTAAGGGTATTAATTCATATATATACGATAAAATTGATGCTAACACATAATTGATTAGATAATAACTATAAATACTTCATTTTCATTCATCTATTTGTTTCTCGTTAAAATACTGAGTAAGATATTGAAAAGGGGAGAAGTTCGGTTTTTATTGCATATATCGACGTTTCAGCCGGATTAGAACGGTTTTACGTGTACATCTTCCCTTGGTAATATAAACGAAAAATCAGGAACATTTTAGTTAATTCTAATGAAAACACATTGTTTTTTTATCATTTGTATTGGAAACAACATTGTCATATGTCTTTTCTTGGATCTAAATAATACGAAACCTCGCTCTATGATTTGAAGGTAAAATCCTCAAATATGGTAAAATAGTGACTTTTTTCACGTTTTTCATGTAGTTTTATACTACGTAAATATATTCATTTTTACCAATATTTCGATTCTATTTCATGTAGTATCACGATATGTGATTTCGCCTTCAAATCTCAGAATTTCGCATAATATTGCATTTTAAGGAAGTTTTCTTGCATTTTGTTTCGTACGAAAAATCATCGAATTTAGCAATATTTTGACGTTTATCATCCCCTTTTCCTTTATCTGAGTTAAACAAAATATCATCGAATTAGGCAATATTTTGCCGTTTTTCCACGTTTTTGTGAATTTTCAGTCTATGGGTATTAATTCATATATATACGATAAAAATGATGCAAACACATAATTGATTAGATAATAACCTTAAATACTTTATTTTCAATCATCTATTTGTTTCTCGTTAAAATACTGAGTAATATATTGAAAAGGGGAGAAGTTCGGTTTTTATTGCATATATCGACGTTTCAGCCGGAATAGAGCGATTTTCGTGTACATCTTCCATCGGTAATATAAACGGAAAATCAGGAACATTTTAGTTAATACTAATGAAAACACATTGATTTTTATCATTTGTATTGGAAACAACATTGTCATATGTCTTTTCTTGGATCTAAATAATACGAAACCTCGCTCTATGATTTGAAGTTAAAATCCTCAAATATGGTTAAATATTGACTTTTTTCACGTTTTTCATGTAGTTTGATACTACGTAAGTATATTCATTTTTACCAATATTTCGATTCTATTTCATGTAGTATCACGATATGTGATTAGGCCTTCAAATCTCAGAATTTCGCATAATATTGCATTTTAAGGAAGTTTTCTTGCATTTTGTTTCGTACGAAAAATCATCGAATTTAGCAATATTTTGACGTTTATCATCCCCTTTTCCTTTATGTGTCTTAAACAAAATATTATCGAATTAGGCAATATTTTGCCGTTTTCCACGTTTTTGTGAATGTTCAGTCTAAGGGTATTAATTCATATATATACGATAAAAATGATGCTAACACATAATTGATTAGATAATAACTATAAATACTTCATTTTCATTCATCTATTTGTTTCTCGTTAAAATACTGAGTAATATATTGAAAAGGGGAGAAGTTCGGTTTTTATTGCATATATCGACGTTTCAGCCGGAATAGAGCGATTTTCGTGTACATCTTCCATCGGTAATATAAACGGAAAATCAGGAACATTTTAGTTAATACTAATGAAAACACATTGATTTTTATCATTTGTATTGGAAACAACATTGTCATATGTCTTTTCTTGGATCTAAATAATACGAAACCTCGCTCTATGATTTGAAGTTAAAATCCTCAAATATGGTTAAATATTGACTTTTTTCACGTTTTTCATGTAGTTTGATACTAGGTAAATATATTCATTTTTACCAATATTTCGATTCTATTTCATGTAGTATCACGATATGTGATTAGGCCTTCAAATCTCAGAATTTCGCATAATATTGCATTTTAAGGAAGTTTTCTTGCATTTTGTTTCGTACGAAAAATCATCGAATTTAGCAATATTTTGACGTTTATCATCCCCTTTTCCTTTATGTGTCTTAAACAAAATATTATCGAATTAGGCAATATTTTGCCGTTTTTCCACGTTTTTGTGAATGTTCAGTCTAAGGGTATTAATTCATATATATATACGATAAAAATGATGCAAACACATAATTGATTAGATAATAACTATAAATACTTCATTTTCATTCATCTATTTGTTTCTCGTTAAAATACTGAGTAGGATATTGAAAAGGGGAGAAGTCCTGTTTTAATTGCATATATTGACGTTTCAGACGGAATAGAGCGATTTTCGTGTACATCTTCCATCGGTAATACAAACGGAAAATCAGGAACATTTTAGTTAATACTAATGAAAACACATTGATTTTTATCATTTGTATTGGAAACAACATTGTCATATGTCTTTTCTTGGATCTAAATAATACGAAACCTCGCTCTATGATTTGAAGTTAAAATCCTCAAATATGGTTAAATATTGACTTTTTTCACGTTTTTCATGTAGTTTGATATTACGTAAATATATTCATTTTTACCAATATTTCGATACTATTTCATGTAGTATCACGATATATGATTTGGCCTTCAAATCTCAGAATTTCGCATAATATTGCATTTTAAGCAAGTTTTCTTGCATTTTGTTTCATACGAAAAATCATCGAATTTAGCAATATTTTGACGTTTATCATCCCCTTTTCCTTTATGTGACTTAAACAAAATATTATCGAATTAGGCAATATTTTGCCGTTTTTCCACGTTTTTGTGAATGTTCAGTCTAAGGGTATTAATTCATATATATACGATAAAAATTATGCTAACACATAATTGATTAGATAATAACTATAAATACTTCATTTTCATTCATCTATTTGTTTCTCGTTAAAATACTGAGTAATATATTGAAAAGGGGAGAAGTTCGGTTTTTATTGCATATATCGACGTTTCAGCCGGAATAGAGCGATTTTCGTGTACATCTTCCATCGGTAATATAAACGGAAAATCAGGAACATTTTAGTTAATACTAATGAAAACACATTGATTTTTATCATTTGTATTGGAAACAACATTGTCATATGTCTTTTCTTGGATCTAAATAATACGAAACCTCGCTCTATGATTTGAAGTTAAAATCCTCAAATATGGTTAAATATTGACTTTTTTCACGTTTTTCATGTAGTTGGATACTACGTAAATATATTCATTTTTACCAATATTTCGATTCTATTTCATGTTGTATCACGATATGTGATTAGGCCTTCAAATCTCAGAATTTCGCATAATATTGCATTTTAAGGAAGTTTTCTTGCATTTTGTTTCGTACGAAAAATCATCGAATTTAGCAATATTTTGACGTTTATCATCCCCTTTTCCTTTGTGTGTCTTAAACAAAATATTATCGAATTAAGCAATATTTTGCCGTTTTTCCACGTTTTTGTGAATGTTCAGTCTAAGGGTATTAATTCATATATATATACGATAAAAATGATGCAAACACATAATTGATTAGATAATAACTATAAATACTTCATTTTCATTCATCTATTTGTTTCTCGTTAAAATACTGAGTAAGATATTGAAAAGGGGAGAAGTCCTGTTTTTATTGCATATATTGACGTTTCAGACGGAATAGAGCGATTTTCGTGTACATCTTCCATCGGTAATACAAACGGAAAATCAGGAACATTTTAGTTAATACTAATGAAAACACATTGATTTTTATCATTTGTATTGGAAACAACATTGTCATATGTCTTTTCTTGGATCTAAATAATACGAAACCTCGCTCTATGATTTGAAGTTAAAATCCTCAAATATGGTTAAATATTGACTTTTTTCACGTTTTTCATGTAGTTTGATATTACGTAAATATATTCATTTTTACCAATATTTCGATACTATTTCATGTAGTATCACGATATATAATTTGGCCTTCAAATCTCAGAATTTCGCATAATATTGCATTTTAAGCAAGTTTTCTTGCATTTTGTTTCATACGAAAAATCATCGAATTTAGCAATATTTTGACGTTTATCATCCCCTTTTCCTTTATGTGACTTAAACAAAATATTATCGAATTAGGCAATATTTTGCCGTTTTTCCACGTTTTTGTGAATGTTCAGTCTAAGGGTATTAATTCATATATATACGATAAAATTGATGCTAACACATAATTGATTAGATAATAACTATAAATACTTCATTTTCATTCATCTATTTGTTTCTCGTTAAAATACTGAGTAAGATATTGAAAAGGGGAGAAGTTCGGTTTTTATTGCATATATGGACGTTTCAGCCGGATTAGAACGGTTTTACGTGTACATCTTCCCTTGGTAATATAAACGAAAAATCAGGAACATTTTAGTTAATTCTAATGAAAACACATTGTTTTTTTATCATTTGTATTGGAAACAACATTGTCATATGTCTTTTCTTGGATCTAAATAATACGAAACCTCGCTCTATGATTTGAAGGTAAAATCCTCAAATATGGTAAAATAGTGACTTTTTTCACGTTTTTCATGTAGTTTTATACTACGTAAATATATTCATTTTTACCAATATTTCGATTCTATTTCATGTAGTATCACGATATGTGATTTCGCCTTCAAATCTCAGAATTTCGCATAATATTGCATTTTAAGGAAGTTTTCTTGCATTTTGTTTCGTACGAAAAATCATCGAATTTAGCAATATTTTGACGTTTATCATCCCCTTTTCCTTTATCTGAGTTAAACAAAATATCATCGAATTAGGCAATATTTTGCCGTTTTTCCACGTTTTTGTGAATTTTCAGTCTATGGGTATTAATTCATATATATACGATAAAAATGATGCAAACACATAATTGATTAGATAATAACCTTAAATACTTCATTTTCAATCATCTATTTGTTTCTCGTTAAAATACTGAGTAATATATTGAAAAGGGGAGAAGTTCGGTTTTTATTGCATATATCGACGTTTCAGCCGGAATAGAGCGATTTTCGTGTACATCTTCCATCGGTAATATAAACGGAAAATCAGGAACATTTTAGTTAATACTAATGAAAACACATTGATTTTTATCATTTGTATTGGAAACAACATTGTCATATGTCTTTTCTTGGATCTAAATAATACGAAACCTCGCTCTATGATTTGAAGTTAAAATCCTCAAATATGGTTAAATATTGACTTTTTTCACGTTTTTCATGTAGTTTGATACTACGTAAGTATATTCATTTTTACCAATATTTCGATTCTATTTCATGTAGTATCACGATATGTGATTAGGCCTTCAAATCTCAGAATTTCGCATAATATTGCATTTTAAGGAAGTTTTCTTGCATTTTGTTTCGTACGAAAAATCATCGAATTTAGCAATATTTTGACGTTTATCATCCCCTTTTCCTTTATGTGTCTTAAACAAAATATTATCGAATTAGGCAATATTTTGCCGTTTTCCACGTTTTTGTGAATGTTCAGTCTAAGGGTATTAATTCATATATATACGATAAAAATGATGCTAACACATAATTGATTAGATAATAACTATAAATACTTCATTTTCATTCATCTATTTGTTTCTCGTTAAAATACTGAGTAATATATTGAAAAGGGGAGAAGTTCGGTTTTTATTGCATATATCGACGTTTCAGCCGGAATAGAGCGATTTTCGTGTACATCTTCCATCGGTAATATAAACGGAAAATCAGGAACATTTTAGTTAATACTAATGAAAACACATTGATTTTTATCATTTGTATTGGAAACAACATTGTCATATGTCTTTTCTTGGATCTAAATAATACGAAACCTCGCTCTATGATTTGAAGTTAAAATCCTCAAATATGGTTAAATATTGACTTTTTTCACGTTTTTCATGTAGTTTGATACTACGTAAATATATTCATTTTTACCAATTTTTCGATACTATTTCATGTAGTATCACGATATGTGATTTGGCCTTCAAATCTCAGAATTTCGCATAATATTGCATTTCAAGCAAGTTTTCTTGCATTTCGTTTCGTACGAAAAATCATCGAATTTAGCAATCTTTTGACGTTTATTATCCCCTTTTCCTTTATGTTACTTAAACAAAATATCATCGAATTAGGCAATATTTTGCCGTTTTCCACGTTTTTGTGAATTTACAGTCTATGGGTAATAATTCATATATATACGATAAAAATGATGCAAACACATAATTGATTAGATAATAACCTTAAATACTTCATTTTCAATCATCTGTTTGTTTCTCGTTAAAATACTGAGTAAGATATTGAAAAGGGGAGAAGTTCGGTTTTTATTGCATATATCGACGTTTCAGCCGGATTAGAACGGTTTTACGTGTACATCTTCCCTTGGTAATATAAACGAAAAATCAGGAACATTTTAGTTAATTCTAATGAAAACACATTGTTTTTTTATCATTTGAATTGGAAACAACATTGTCATATGTCTTTTCTTGGATCTAAATAATACGAAACCTCGCTCTATGATTTGAAGGTAAAATCCTCAAATATGGTAAAATAGTGACTTTTTTCACGTTTTTCATGTAGTTTGATACTACGTAAATATATTCATTTTTACCAATATTTCGATTCTATTTCATGTAGTATCACGATATGTGATTTCGCCTTCAAATCTCAGAATTTCGCATAATATTGCATTTTAAGGAAGTTTTCTTGCATTTTGTTTCGTACGAAAAATCATCGAATTTAGCAATATTTTGACGTTTATCATCCCCTTTTCCTTTATGTGAGTTAAACAAAATATCATCGAATTAGGCAATATTTTGCCGTTTTTCCACGTTTTTGTGAATTTTCAGTCTATGGGTATTAATTCATATATATACGATAAAAATGATGCAAACACATAATTGATTAGATAATAACCTTAAATACTTCATTTTCAATCATCTATTTGTTTCTCGTTAAAATACTGAGTAATATATTGAAAAGGGGAGAAGTTCGGTTTTTATTGCATATATCGACGTTTCAGCCGGATTAGAACGGTTTTACGTGTACATCTTCCCTTGGTAATATAAACGAAAAATCAGGAACATTTTAATTAATTCTAATGAAAACACATTGTTTTTTATCATTTGTATTGGAAGCAACATTGTCATATGTCTTTTCTTGGATCTAAATAATACGAAACCTCGCTCTATGATTTGAAGTTAAAATCCTCAAATATGGTTAAATATTGACTTTTTTCACGTTTTTCATGTAGTTTGATATTACGTAAATATATTCATTTTTACCAATATTTCGATACTATTTCATGTAGTATCACGATATGTGATTTGGCCTTCAAATCTCAGAATTTCGCATAATATTGCATTTCAAGCAAGTTTTCTTGCATTTCGTTTCGTACGAAAAATCATCGAATTTAGCAATCTTTTGACGTTTATTATCCCCTTTTCCTTTATGTGACTTCAACAAAATATCATCGAATTAGGCAATATTTTGCCGTTTTCCACGTGTTTGTGAATTTACAGTCTATGGGTAATAATTCATATATATACGATAAAAATGATGCAAACACATAATTGATTAGATAATAACCTTAAATACTTCATTTTCAATCATCTATTTGTTTCTCGTTAAAATACTGAGTAAGATATTGAAAAGGGGAGAAGTCCTGTTTTTATTGCATATATTGACGTTTCAGACGGAATAGAGCGATTTTCGTGTACATCTTCCATCGGTAATACAAACGGAAAATCAGGAACATTTTAGTTAATACTAATGAAAACACATTGATTTTTATCATTTGTATTGGAAACAACATTGTCATATGTCTTTTCTTGGATCTAAATAATACGAAACCTCGCTCTATGATTTGAAGTTAAAATCCTCAAATATGGTTAAATATTGACTTTTTTCACGTTTTTCATGTAGTTTGATATTACGTAAATATATTCATTTTTACCAATATTTCGATACTATTTCATGTAGTATCACGATATATGATTTGGCCTTCAAATCTCAGAATTTCGCATAATATTGCATTTTAAGCAAGTTTTCTTGCATTTTGTTTCATACGAAAAATCATCGAATTTAGCAATATTTTGACGTTTATCATCCCCTTTTCCTTTATGTGACTTAAACAAAATATTATCGAATTAGGCAATATTTTGCCGTTTTTCCACGTTTTTGTGAATGTTCAGTCTAAGGGTATTAATTCATATATATACGATAAAAATGATGCTAACACATAATTGATTAGATAATAACTATAAATACTTCATTTTCATTCATCTATTTGTTTCTCGTTAAAATACTGAGTAATATATTGAAAAGGGGAGAAGTTCGGTTTTTATTGCATATATCGACGTTTCAGCCGGAATAGAGCGATTTTCGTGTACATCTTCCATCGGTAATATAAACGGAAAATCAGGAACATTTTAGTTAATACTAATGAAAACACATTGATTTTTATCATTTGTATTGGAAACAACATTGTCATATGTCTTTTCTTGGATCTAAATAATACGAAACCTCGCTCTATGATTTGAAGTTAAAATCCTCAAATATGGTTAAATATTGACTTTTTTCACGTTTTTCATGTAGTTGGATACTACGTAAATATATTCATTTTTACCAATATTTCGATTCTATTTCATGTTGTATCACGATATGTGATTAGGCCTTCAAATCTCAGAATTTCGCATAATATTGCATTTTAAGGAAGTTTTCTTGCATTTTGTTTCGTACGAAAAATCATCGAATTTAGCAATATTTTGACGTTTATCATCCCCTTTTCCTTTATGTGTCTTAAACAAAATATTATCGAATTAGGCAATATTTTGCCGTTTTTCCACGTTTTTGTGAATGTTCAGTCTAAGGGTATTAATTCATATATATATACGATAAAAATGATGCAAACACATAATTGATTAGATAATAACTATAAATACTTCATTTTCATTCATCTATTTGTTTCTCGTTAAAATACTGAGTAAGATATTGAAAAGGGGAGAAGTCCTGTTTTTATTGCATATATTGACGTTTCAGACGGAATAGAGCGATTTTCGTGTACATCTTCCATCGGTAATACAAACGGAAAATCAGGAACATTTTAGTTAATACTAATGAAAACACATTGATTTTTATCATTTGTATTGGAAACAACATTGTCATATGTCTTTTCTTGGATCTAAATAATACGAAACCTCGCTCTATGATTTGAAGTTAAAATCCTCAAATATGGTTAAATATTGACTTTTTTCACGTTTTTCATGTAGTTTGATATTACGTAAATATATTCATTTTTACCAATATTTCGATACTATTTCATGTAGTATCACGATATATGATTTGGCCTTCAAATCTCAGAATTTCGCATAATATTGCATTTTAAGCAAGTTTTCTTGCATTTTGTTTCGTACGAAAAATCATCGAATTTAGCAATATTTTGACGTTTATCATCCCCTTTTCCTTTATGTGACTTAAACAAAATATTATCGAATTAGGCAATATTTTGCCGTTTTTCCACGTTTTTGTGAATGTTCAGTCTAAGGGTATTAATTCATATATATACGATAAAATTGATGCTAACACATAATTGATTAGATAATAACTATAAATACTTCATTTTCATTCATCTATTTGTTTCTCGTTAAAATACTGAGTAAGATATTGAAAAGGGGAGAAGTTCGGTTTTTATTGCATATATCGACGTTTCAGCCGGATTAGAACGGTTTTACGTGTACATCTTCCCTTGGTAATATAAACGAAAAATCAGGAACATTTTAGTTAATTCTAATGAAAACACATTGTTTTTTTATCATTTGTATTGGAAACAACATTGTCATATGTCTTTTCTTGGATCTAAATAATACGAAACCTCGCTCTATGATTTGAAGGTAAAATCCTCAAATATGGTAAAATAGTGACTTTTTTCACGTTTTTCATGTAGTTTGATACTACGTAAATATATTCATTTTTACCAATATTTCGATTCTATTTCATGTAGTATCACGATATGTGATTTCGCCTTCAAATCTCAGAATTTCGCATAATATTGCATTTTAAGGAAGTTTTCTTGCATTTTGTTTCGTACGAAAAATAATCGAATTTAGCAATATTTTGACGTTTATCATCCCCTTTTCCTTTATGTGAGTTAAACAAAATATCATCGAATTAGGCAATATTTTGCCGTTTTTCCACGTTTTTGTGAATTTTCAGTCTATGGGTATTAATTCATATATATACGATAAAAATGATGCAAACACATAATTGATTAGATAATAACCTTAAATACTTCATTTTCAATCATCTATTTGTTTCTCGTTAAAATACTGAGTAATATATTGAAAAGGGGAGAAGTTCGGTTTTTATTGCATATATCGACGTTTCAGCCGGATTAGAACGGTTTTACGTGTACATCTTCCCTTGGTAATATAAACGAAAAATCAGGAACATTTTAGTTAATTCTAATGAAAACACATTGTTTTTTTATCATTTGTATTGGAAACAACATTGTCATATGTCTTTTCTTGGATCTAAATAATACGAAACCTCGCTCTATGATTTGAAGGTAAAATCCTCAAATATGGTAAAATAGTGACTTTTTTCACGTTTTTCATGTAGTTTGATACTACGTAAATATATTCATTTTTACCAATATTTCGATTCTATTTCATGTAGTATCACGATATGTGATTTGGCCTTCAAATCTCAGAATTTCGCATAATATTGCATTTCAAGCAAGTTTTCTTGCATTTCGTTTCGTACGAAAAATCATCGAATTTAGCAATCTTTTGACGTTTATTATCCCCTTTTCCTTTATGTGACTTCAACAAAATATCATCGAATTAGGCAATATTTTGCCGTTTTCCACGTGTTTGTGAATTTACAGTCTATGGGTAATAATTCATATATATACGATAAAAATGATGCAAACACATAATTGATTAGATAATAACCTTAAATACTTCATTTTCAATCATCTATTTGTTTCTCGTTAAAATACTGAGTAAGATATTGAAAAGGGGAGAAGTCCTGTTTTTATTGCATATATTGACGTTTCAGACGGAATAGAGCGATTTTCGTGTACATCTTCCATCGGTAATACAAACGGAAAATCAGGAACATTTTAGTTAATACTAATGAAAACACATTGATTTTTATCATTTGTATTGGAAACAACATTGTCATATGTCTTTTCTTGGATCTAAATAATACGAAACCTCGCTCTATGATTTGAAGTTAAAATCCTCAAATATGGTTAAATATTGACTTTTTTCACGTTTTTCATGTAGTTGGATACTACGTAAATATATTCATTTTTACCAATATTTCGATTCTATTTCATGTTGTATCACGATATGTGATTAGGCCTTCAAATCTCAGAATTTCGCATAATATTGCATTTTAAGGAAGTTTTCTTGCATTTTGTTTCGTACGAAAAATCATCGAATTTAGCAATATTTTGACGTTTATCATCCCCTTTTCCTTTATGTGTCTTAAACAAAATATTATCGAATTAGGCAATATTTTGCCGTTTTTCCACGTTTTTGTGAATGTTCAGTCTAAGGGTATTAATTCATATATATACGATAAAAATGATGCAAACACATAATTGATTAGATAATAACTATAAATACTTCATTTTCATTCATCTATTTGTTTCTCGTTAAAATACTGAGTAAGATATTGAAAAGGGGAGAAGTCCTGTTTTTATTGCATATATTGACGTTTCAGACGGAATAGAGCGATTTTCGTGTACATCTTCCATCGGTAATACAAACGGAAAATCAGGAACATTTTAGTTAATACTAATGAAAACACATTGATTTTTATCATTTGTATTGGAAACAACATTGTCATATGTCTTTTCTTGGATCTAAATAATACGAAACCTCGCTCTATGATTTGAAGTTAAAATCCTCAAATATGGTTAAATATTGACTTTTTTCACGTTTTTCATGTAGTTTGATATTACGTAAATATATTCATTTTTACCAATATTTCGATACTATTTCATGTAGTATCACGATATATGATTTGGCCTTCAAATCTCAGAATTTCGCATAATATTGCATTTTAAGCAAGTTTTCTTGCATTTTGTTTCGTACGAAAAATCATCGAATTTAGCAATATTTTGACGTTTATCATCCCCTTTTCCTTTATGTGACTTAAACAAAATATTATCGAATTAGGCAATATTTTGCCGTTTTTCCACGTTTTTGTGAATGTTCAGTCTAAGGGTATTAATTCATATATATACGATAAAATTGATGCTAACACATAATTGATTAGATAATAACTATAAATACTTCATTTTCATTCATCTATTTGTTTCTCGTTAAAATACTGAGTAAGATATTGAAAAGGGGAGAAGTTCGGTTTTTATTGCATATATCGACGTTTCAGCCGGATTAGAACGGTTTTACGTGTACATCTTCCCTTGGTAATATAAACGAAAAATCAGGAACATTTTAGTTAATTCTAATGAAAACACATTGTTTTTTTATCATTTGTATTGGAAACAACATTGTCATATGTCTTTTCTTGGATCTAAATAATACGAAACCTCGCTCTATGATTTGAAGGTAAAATCCTCAAATATGGTAAAATAGTGACTTTTTTCACGTTTTTCATGTAGTTTGATACTACGTAAATATATTCATTTTTACCAATATTTCGATTCTATTTCATGTAGTATCACGATATGTGATTTCGCCTTCAAATCTCAGAATTTCGCATAATATTGCATTTTAAGGAAGTTTTCTTGCATTTTGTTTCGTACGAAAAATAATCGAATTTAGCAATATTTTGACGTTTATCATCCCCTTTTCCTTTATGTGAGTTAAACAAAATATCATCGAATTAGGCAATATTTTGCCGTTTTTCCACGTTTTTGTGAATTTTCAGTCTATGGGTATTAATTCATATATATACGATAAAAATGATGCAAACACATAATTGATTAGATAATAACCTTAAATACTTCATTTTCAATCATCTATTTGTTTCTCGTTAAAATACTGAGTAATATATTGAAAAGGGGAGAAGTTCGGTTTTTATTGCATATATCGACGTTTCAGCCGGAATAGAGCGATTTTCGTGTACATCTTCCATCGGTAATATAAACGGAAAATCAGGAACATTTTAGTTAATACTAATGAAAACACATTGATTTTTATCATTTGTATTGGAAACAACATTGTCATATGTCTTTTCTTGGATCTAAATAATACGAAACCTCGCTCTATGATTTGAAGTTAAAATCCTCAAATATGGTTAAATATTGACTTTTTTCACGTTTTTCATGTAGTTTGATACTACGTAAGTATATTCATTTTTACCAATATTTCGATTCTATTTCATGTAGTATCACGATATGTGATTAGGCCTTCAAATCTCAGAATTTCGCATAATATTGCATTTTAAGGAAGTTTTCTTGCATTTTGTTTCGTACGAAAAATCATCGAATTTAGCAATATTTTGACGTTTATCATCCCCTTTTCCTTTATGTGTCTTAAACAAAATATTATCGAATTAGGCAATATTTTTTGCCGTTTTCCACGTTTTTGTGAATGTTCAGTCTAAGGGTATTAATTCATATATATACGATAAAAATGATGCTAACACATAATTGATTAGATAATAACTATAAATACTTCATTTTCATTCATCTATTTGTTTCTCGTTAAAATACTGAGTAATATATTGAAAAGGGGAGAAGTTCGGTTTTTATTGCATATATCGACGTTTCAGCCGGAATAGAGCGATTTTCGTGTACATCTTCCATCGGTAATATAAACGGAAAATCAGGAACATTTTAGTTAATACTAATGAAAACACATTGATTTTTATCATTTGTATTGGAAACAACATTGTCATATGTCTTTTCTTGGATCTAAATAATACGAAACCTCGCTCTATGATTTGAAGTTAAAATCCTCAAATATGGTTAAATATTGACTTTTTTCACGTTTTTCATGTAGTTTGATACTACGTAAATATATTCATTTTTACCAATTTTTCGATACTATTTCATGTAGTATCACGATATGTGATTTGGCCTTCAAATCTCAGAATTTCGCATAATATTGCATTTCAAGCAAGTTTTCTTGCATTTCGTTTCGTACGAAAAATCATCGAATTTAGCAATATTTTGACGTTTATTATCCCCTTTTCCTTTATGTGACTTAAACAAAATATCATCGAATTAGGCAATATTTTGCCGTTTTCCACGTTTTTGTGAATTTACAGTCTATGGGTAATAATTCATATATATACGATAAAAATGATGCAAACACATAATTGATTAGATAATAACCTTAAATACTTCATTTTCAATCATCTGTTTGTTTCTCGTTAAAATACTGAGTAAGATATTGAAAAGGGGAGAAGTTCGGTTTTTATTGCATATATCGACGTTTCAGCCGGATTAGAACGGTTTTACGTGTACATCTTCCCTTGGTAATATAAACGAAAAATCAGGAACATTTTAGTTAATTCTAATGAAAACACATTGTTTTTTTATCATTTGTATTGGAAACAACATTGTCATATGTCTTTTCTTGGATCTAAATAATACGAAACCTCGCTCTATGATTTGAAGGTAAAATCCTCAAATATGGTAAAATAGTGACTTTTTTCACGTTTTTCATGTAGTTTGATACTACGTAAATATATTCATTTTTACCAATATTTCGATTCTATTTCATGTAGTATCACGATATGTGATTTCGCCTTCAAATCTCAGAATTTCGCATAATATTGCATTTTAAGGAAGTTTTCTTGCATTTTGTTTCGTACGAAAAATCATCGAATTTAGCAATATTTTGACGTTTATCATCCCCTTTTCCTTTATGTGAGTTAAACAAAATATCATCGAATTAGGCAATATTTTGCCGTTTTTCCACGTTTTTGTGAATTTTCAGTCTATGGGTATTAATTCATATATATACGATAAAAATGATGCAAACACATAATTGATTAGATAATAACCTTAAATACTTCATTTTCAATCATCTATTTGTTTCTCGTTAAAATACTGAGTAATATATTGAAAAGGGGAGAAGTTCGGTTTTTATTGCATATATCGACGTTTCAGCCGGATTAGAACGGTTTTACGTGTACATCTTCCCTTGGTAATATAAACGAAAAATCAGGAACATTTTAATTAATTCTAATGAAAACACATTGTTTTTTATCATTTGTATTGGAAGCAACATTGTCATATGTCTTTTCTTGGATCTAAATAATACGAAACCTCGCTCTATGATTTGAAGTTAAAATCCTCAAATATGGTTAAATATTGACTTTTTTCCCGTTTTTCATGTAGTTTGATATTACGTAAATATATTCATTTTTACCAATATTTCGATACTATTTCATGTAGTATCACGATATGTGATTTGGCCTTCAAATCTCAGAATTTCGCATAATATTGCATTTCAAGCAAGTTTTCTTGCATTTCGTTTCGTACGAAAAATCATCGAATTTAGCAATCTTTTGACGTTTATTATCCCCTTTTCCTTTATGTGACTTCAACAAAATATCATCGAATTAGGCAATATTTTGCCGTTTTCCACGTGTTTGTGAATTTACAGTCTATGGGTAATAATTCATATATATACGATAAAAATGATGCAAACACATAATTGATTAGATAATAACCTTAAATACTTCATTTTCAATCATCTATTTGTTTCTCGTTAAAATACTGAGTAAGATATTGAAAAGGGGAGAAGTCCTGTTTTTATTGCATATATTGACGTTTCAGACGGAATAGAGCGATTTTCGTGTACATCTTCCATCGGTAATACAAACGGAAAATCAGGAACATTTTAGTTAATACTAATGAAAACACATTGATTTTTATCATTTGTATTGGAAACAACATTGTCATATGTCTTTTCTTGGATCTAAATAATACGAAACCTCGCTCTATGATTTGAAGTTAAAATCCTCAAATATGGTTAAATATTGACTTTTTTCACGTTTTTCATGTAGTTTGATATTACGTAAATATATTCATTTTTACCAATATTTCGATACTATTTCATGTAGTATCACGATATATGATTTGGCCTTCAAATCTCAGAATTTCGCATAATATTGCATTTTAAGCAAGTTTTCTTGCATTTTGTTTCATACGAAAAATCATCGAATTTAGCAATATTTTGACGTTTATCATCCCCTTTTCCTTTATGTGACTTAAACAAAATATTATCGAATTAGGCAATATTTTGCCGTTTTTCCACGTTTTTGTGAATGTTCAGTCTAAGGGTATTAATTCATATATATACGATAAAAATGATGCTAACACATAATTGATTAGATAATAACTATAAATACTTCATTTTCATTCATCTATTTGTTTCTCGTTAAAATACTGAGTAATATATTGAAAAGGGGAGAAGTTCGGTTTTTATTGCATATATCGACGTTTCAGCCGGAATAGAGCGATTTTCGTGTACATCTTCCATCGGTAATATAAACGGAAAATCAGGAACATTTTAGTTAATACTAATGAAAACACATTGATTTTTATCATTTGTATTGGAAACAACATTGTCATATGTCTTTTCTTGGATCTAAATAATACGAAACCTCGCTCTATGATTTGAAGTTAAAATCCTCAAATATGGTTAAATATTGACTTTTTTCACGTTTTTCATGTAGTTGGATACTACGTAAATATATTCATTTTTACCAATATTTCGATTCTATTTCATGTTGTATCACGATATGTGATTAGGCCTTCAAATCTCAGAATTTCGCATAATATTGCATTTTAAGGAAGTTTTCTTGCATTTTGTTTCGTACGAAAAATCATCGAATTTAGCAATATTTTGACGTTTATCATCCCCTTTTCCTTTATGTGTCTTAAACAAAATATTATCGAATTAGGCAATATTTTGCCGTTTTTCCACGTTTTTGTGAATGTTCAGTCTAAGGGTATTAATTCATATATATATACGATAAAAATGATGCAAACACATAATTGATTAGATAATAACTATAAATACTTCATTTTCATTCATCTATTTGTTTCTCGTTAAAATACTGAGTAAGATATTGAAAAGGGGAGAAGTCCTGTTTTTATTGCATATATTGACGTTTCAGACGGAATAGAGCGATTTTCGTGTACATCTTCCATCGGTAATACAAACGGAAAATCAGGAACATTTTAGTTAATACTAATGAAAACACATTGATTTTTATCATTTGTATTGGAAACAACATTGTCATATGTCTTTTCTTGGATCTAAATAATACGAAACCTCGCTCTATGATTTGAAGTTAAAATCCTCAAATATGGTTAAATATTGACTTTTTTCACGTTTTTCATGTAGTTTGATATTACGTAAATATATTCATTTTTACCAATATTTCGATACTATTTCATGTAGTATCACGATATATGATTTGGCCTTCAAATCTCAGAATTTCGCATAATATTGCATTTTAAGCAAGTTTTCTTGCATTTTGTTTCGTACGAAAAATCATCGAATTTAGCAATATTTTGACGTTTATCATCCCCTTTTCCTTTATGTGACTTAAACAAAATATTATCGAATTAGGCAATATTTTGCCGTTTTTCCACGTTTTTGTGAATGTTCAGTCTAAGGGTATTAATTCATATATATACGATAAAATTGATGCTAACACATAATTGATTAGATAATAACTATAAATACTTCATTTTCATTCATCTATTTGTTTCTCGTTAAAATACTGAGTAAGATATTGAAAAGGGGAGAAGTTCGGTTTTTATTGCATATATCGACGTTTCAGCCGGATTAGAACGGTTTTACGTGTACATCTTCCCTTGGTAATATAAACGAAAAATCAGGAACATTTTAGTTAATTCTAATGAAAACACATTGTTTTTTTATCATTTGTATTGGAAACAACATTGTCATATGTCTTTTCTTGGATCTAAATAATACGAAACCTCGCTCTATGATTTGAAGGTAAAATCCTCAAATATGGTAAAATAGTGACTTTTTTCACGTTTTTCATGTAGTTTTATACTACGTAAATATATTCATTTTTACCAATATTTCGATTCTATTTCATGTAGTATCACGATATGTGATTTCGCCTTCAAATCTCAGAATTTCGCATAATATTGCATTTTAAGGAAGTTTTCTTGCATTTTGTTTCGTACGAAAAATCATCGAATTTAGCAATATTTTCACGTTTATCATCCCCTTTTCCTTTATCTGAGTTAAACAAAATATCATCGAATTAGGCAATATTTTGCCGTTTTTCCACGTTTTTGTGAATTTTCAGTCTATGGAAATTAATTCATATATATACGATAAAAATGATGCAAACACATAATTGATTAGATAATAACCTTAAATACTTCATTTTCAATCATCTATTTGTTTCTCGTTAAAATACTGAGTAATATATTGAAAAGGGGAGAAGTTCGGTTTTTATTGCATATATCGACGTTTCAGCCGGAATAGAGCGATTTTCGTGTACATCTTCCATCGGTAATATAAACGGAAAATCAGGAACATTTTAGTTAATACTAATGAAAACACATTGATTTTTATCATTTGTATTGGAAACAACATTGTCATATGTCTTTTCTTGGATCTAAATAATACGAAACCTCGCTCTATGATTTGAAGTTAAAATCCTCAAATATGGTTAAATATTGACTTTTTTCACGTTTTTCATGTAGTTTGATACTACGTAAGTATATTCATTTTTACCAATATTTCGATTCTATTTCATGTAGTATCACGATATGTGATTAGGCCTTCAAATCTCAGAATTTCGCATAATATTGCATTTTAAGGAAGTTTTCTTGCATTTTGTTTCGTACGAAAAATCATCGAATTTAGCAATATTTTGACGTTTATCATCCCCTTTTCCTCTATGTGTCTTAAACAAAATATTATCGAATTAGGCAATATTTTTTGCCGTTTTCCACGTTTTTGTGAATGTTCAGTCTAAGGGTATTAATTCATATATATACGATAAAAATGATGCTAACACATAATTGATTAGATAATAACTATAAATACTTCATTTTCATTCATCTATTTGTTTCTCGTTAAAATACTGAGTAATATATTGAAAAGGGGAGAAGTTCGGTTTTTATTGCATATATCGACGTTTCAGCCGGAATAGAGCGATTTTCGTGTACATCTTCCATCGGTAATATAAACGGAAAATCAGGAACATTTTAGTTAATACTAATGAAAACACATTGATTTTTATCATTTGTATTGGAAACAACATTGTCATATGTCTTTTCTTGGATCTAAATAATACGAAACCTCGCTCTATGATTTGAAGTTAAAATCCTCAAATATGGTTAAATATTGACTTTTTTCACGTTTTTCATGTAGTTTGATACTACGTAAATATATTCATTTTTACCAATTTTTCGATACTATTTCATGTAGTATCACGATATGTGATTTGGCCTTCAAATCTCAGAATTTCGCATAATATTGCATTTCAAGCAAGTTTTCTTGCATTTCGTTTCGTACGAAAAATCATCGAATTTAGCAATATTTTGACGTTTATTATCCCCTTTTCCTTTATGTGACTTAAACAAAATATCATCGAATTAGGCAATATTTTGCCGTTTTCCACGTTTTTGTGAATTTACAGTCTATGGGTAATAATTCATATATATACGATAAAAATGATGCAAACACATAATTGATTAGATAATAACCTTAAATACTTCATTTTCAATCATCTGTTTGTTTCTCGTTAAAATACTGAGTAAGATATTGAAAAGGGGAGAAGTTCGGTTTTTATTGCATATATCGACGTTTCAGCCGGATTAGAACGGTTTTACGTGTACATCTTCCCTTGGTAATATAAACGAAAAATCAGGAACATTTTAGTTAATTCTAATGAAAACACATTGTTTTTTTATCATTTGTATTGGAAACAACATTGTCATATGTCTTTTCTTGGATCTAAATAATACGAAACCTCGCTCTATGATTTGAAGGTAAAATCCTCAAATATGGTAAAATAGTGACTTTTTTCACGTTTTTCATGTAGTTTGATACTACGTAAATATATTCATTTTTACCAATATTTCGATTCTATTTCATGTAGTATCACGATATGTGATTTCGCCTTCAAATCTCAGAATTTCGCATAATATTGCATTTTAAGGAAGTTTTCTTGCATTTTGTTTCGTACGAAAAATCATCGAATTTAGCAATATTTTGACGTTTATCATCCCCTTTTCCTTTATGTGAGTTAAACAAAATATCATCGAATTAGGCAATATTTTGCCGTTTTTCCACGTTTTTGTGAATTTTCAGTCTATGGGTATTAATTCATATATATACGATAAAAATGATGCAAACACATAATTGATTAGATAATAACCTTAAATACTTCATTTTCAATCATCTATTTGTTTCTCGTTAAAATACTGAGTAATATATTGAAAAGGGGAGAAGTTCGGTTTTTATTGCATATATCGACGTTTCAGCCGGATTAGAACGGTTTTACGTGTACATCTTCCCTTGGTAATATAAACGAAAAATCAGGAACATTTTAATTAATTCTAATGAAAACACATTGTTTTTTATCATTTGTATTGGAAGCAACATTGTCATATGTCTTTTCTTGGATCTAAATAATACGAAACCTCGCTCTATGATTTGAAGTTAAAATCCTCAAATATGGTTAAATATTGACTTTTTTCACGTTTTTCATGTAGTTTGATATTACGTAAATATATTCATTTTTACCAATATTTCGATACTATTTCATGTAGTATCACGATATGTGATTTGGCCTTCAAATCTCAGAATTTCGCATAATATTGCATTTCAAGCAAGTTTTCTTGCATTTCGTTTCGTACGAAAAATCATCGAATTTAGCAATCTTTTGACGTTTATTATCCCCTTTTCCTTTATGTGACTTCAACAAAATATCATCGAATTAGGCAATATTTTGCCGTTTTCCACGTGTTTGTGAATTTACAGTCTATGGGTAATAATTCATATATATACGATAAAAATGATGCAAACACATAATTGATTAGATAATAACCTTAAATACTTCATTTTCAATCATCTATTTGTTTCTCGTTAAAATACTGAGTAAGATATTGAAAAGGGGAGAAGTCCTGTTTTTATTGCATATATTGACGTTTCAGACGGAATAGAGCGATTTTCGTGTACATCTTCCATCGGTAATACAAACGGAAAATCAGGAACATTTTAGTTAATACTAATGAAAACACATTGATTTTTATCATTTGTATTGGAAACAACATTGTCATATGTCTTTTCTTGGATCTAAATAATACGAAACCTCGCTCTATGATTTGAAGTTAAAATCCTCAAATATGGTTAAATATTGACTTTTTTCACGTTTTTCATGTAGTTTGATATTACGTAAATATATTCATTTTTACCAATATTTCGATACTATTTCATGTAGTATCACGATATATGATTTGGCCTTCAAATCTCAGAATTTCGCATAATATTGCATTTTAAGCAAGTTTTCTTGCATTTTGTTTCATACGAAAAATCATCGAATTTAGCAATATTTTGACGTTTATCATCCCCTTTTCCTTTATGTGACTTAAACAAAATATTATCGAATTAGGCAATATTTTGCCGTTTTTCCACGTTTTTGTGAATGTTCAGTCTAAGGGTATTAATTCATATATATACGATAAAAATGATGCTAACACATAATTGATTAGATAATAACTATAAATACTTCATTTTCATTCATCTATTTGTTTCTCGTTAAAATACTGAGTAATATATTGAAAAGGGGAGAAGTTCGGTTTTTATTGCATATATCGACGTTTCAGCCGGAATAGAGCGATTTTCGTGTACATCTTCCATCGGTAATATAAACGGAAAATCAGGAACATTTTAGTTAATACTAATGAAAACACATTGATTTTTATCATTTGTATTGGAAACAACATTGTCATATGTCTTTTCTTGGATCTAAATAATACGAAACCTCGCTCTATGATTTGAAGTTAAAATCCTCAAATATGGTTAAATATTGACTTTTTTCACGTTTTTCATGTAGTTGGATACTACGTAAATATATTCATTTTTACCAATATTTCGATTCTATTTCATGTTGTATCACGATATGTGATTAGGCCTTCAAATCTCAGAATTTCGCATAATATTGCATTTTAAGGAAGTTTTCTTGCATTTTGTTTCGTACGAAAAATCATCGAATTTAGCAATATTTTGACGTTTATCATCCCCTTTTCCTTTATGTGTCTTAAACAAAATATTATCGAATTAGGCAATATTTTGCCGTTTTTCCACGTTTTTGTGAATGTTCAGTCTAAGGGTATTAATTCATATATATATACGATAAAAATGATGCAAACACATAATTGATTAGATAATAACTATAAATACTTCATTTTCATTCATCTATTTGTTTCTCGTTAAAATACTGAGTAAGATATTGAAAAGGGGAGAAGTCCTGTTTTTATTGCATATATTGACGTTTCAGACGGAATAGAGCGATTTTCGTGTACATCTTCCATCGGTAATACAAACGGAAAATCAGGAACATTTTAGTTAATACTAATGAAAACACATTGATTTTTATCATTTGTATTGGAAACAACATTGTCATATGTCTTTTCTTGGATCTAAATAATACGAAACCTCGCTCTATGATTTGAAGTTAAAATCCTCAAATATGGTTAAATATTGACTTTTTTCACGTTTTTCATGTAGTTTGATATTACGTAAATATATTCATTTTTACCAATATTTCGATACTATTTCATGTAGTATCACGATATATGATTTGGCCTTCAAATCTCAGAATTTCGCATAATATTGCATTTTAAGCAAGTTTTCTTGCATTTTGTTTCGTACGAAAAATCATCGAATTTAGCAATATTTTGACGTTTATCATCCCCTTTTCCTTTATGTGACTTAAACAAAATATTATCGAATTAGGCAATATTTTGCCGTTTTTCCACGTTTTTGTGAATGTTCAGTCTAAGGGTATTAATTCATATATATACGATAAAATTGATGCTAACACATAATTGATTAGATAATAACTATAAATACTTCATTTTCATTCATCTATTTGTTTCTCGTTAAAATACTGAGTAAGATATTGAAAAGGGGAGAAGTTCGGTTTTTATTGCATATATCGACGTTTCAGCCGGATTAGAACGGTTTTACGTGTACATCTTCCCTTGGTAATATAAACGAAAAATCAGGAACATTTTAGTTAATTCTAATGAAAACACATTGTTTTTTTATCATTTGTATTGGAAACAACATTGTCATATGTCTTTTCTTGGATCTAAATAATACGAAACCTCGCTCTATGATTTGAAGGTAAAATCCTCAAATATGGTAAAATAGTGACTTTTTTCACGTTTTTCATGTAGTTTTATACTACGTAAATATATTCATTTTTACCAATATTTCGATACTATTTCATGTAGTATCACGATATATGATTTGGCCTTCAAATCTCAGAATTTCGCATAATATTGCATTTTAAGGAAGTTTTCTTGCATTTTGTTTCGTACGAAAAATCATCGAATTTAGCAATATTTTGACGTTTATCATCCCCTTTTCCTTTATCTGAGTTAAACAAAATATCATCGAATTAGGCAATATTTTGCCGTTTTTCCACGTTTTTGTGAATTTTCAGTCTATGGGTATTAATTCATATATATACGATAAAAATGATGCAAACACATAATTGATTAGATAATAACCTTAAATACTTCATTTTCAATCATCTATTTGTTTCTCGTTAAAATACTGAGTAATATATTGAAAAGGGGAGAAGTTCGGTTTTTATTGCATATATCGACGTTTCAGCCGGAATAGAGCGATTTTCGTGTACATCTTCCATCGGTAATATAAACGGAAAATCAGGAACATTTTAGTTAATACTAATGAAAACACATTGATTTTTATCATTTGTATTGGAAACAACATTGTCATATGTCTTTTCTTGGATCTAAATAATACGAAACCTCGCTCTATGATTTGAAGTTAAAATCCTCAAATATGGTTAAATATTGACTTTTTTCACGTTTTTCATGTAGTTTGATACTACGTAAGTATATTCATTTTTACCAATATTTCGATTCTATTTCATGTAGTATCACGATATGTGATTAGGCCTTCAAATCTCAGAATTTCGCATAATATTGCATTTTAAGGAAGTTTTCTTGCATTTTGTTTCGTACGAAAAATCATCGAATTTAGCAATATTTTGACGTTTATCATCCCCTTTTCCTTTATGTGTCTTAAACAAAATATTATCGAATTAGGCAATATTTTGCCGTTTTCCACGTTTTTGTGAATGTTCAGTCTAAGGGTATTAATTCATATATATACGATAAAAATGATGCTAACACATAATTGATTAGATAATAACTATAAATACTTCATTTTCATTCATCTATTTGTTTCTCGTTAAAATACTGAGTAATATATTGAAAAGGGGAGAAGTTCGGTTTTTATTGCATATATCGACGTTTCAGCCGGAATAGAGCGATTTTCGTGTACATCTTCCATCGGTAATATAAACGGAAAATCAGGAACATTTTAGTTAATACTAATGAAAACACATTGATTTTTATCATTTGTATTGGAAACAACATTGTCATATGTCTTTTCTTGGATCTAAATAATACGAAACCTCGCTCTATGATTTGAAGTTAAAATCCTCAAATATGGTTAAATATTGACTTTTTTCACGTTTTTCATGTAGTTTGATACTACGTAAATATATTCATTTTTACCAATTTTTCGATACTATTTCATGTAGTATCACGATATGTGATTTGGCCTTCAAATCTCAGAATTTCGCATAATATTGCATTTCAAGCAAGTTTTCTTGCATTTCGTTTCGTACGAAAAATCATCGAATTTAGCAATCTTTTGACGTTTATTATCCCCTTTTCCTTTATGTGACTTAAACAAAATATCATCGAATTAGGCAATATTTTGCCGTTTTCCACGTTTTTGTGAATTTACAGTCTATGGGTAATAATTCATATATATACGATAAAAATGATGCAAACACATAATTGATTAGATAATAACCTTAAATACTTCATTTTCAATCATCTGTTTGTTTCTCGTTAAAATACTGAGTAAGATATTGAAAAGGGGAGAAGTTCGGTTTTTATTGCATATATCGACGTTTCAGCCGGATTAGAACGGTTTTACGTGTACATCTTCCCTTGGTAATATAAACGAAAAATCAGGAACATTTTAGTTAATTCTAATGAAAACACATTGTTTTTTTATCATTTGTATTGGAAACAACATTGTCATATGTCTTTTCTTGGATCTAAATAATACGAAACCTCGCTCTATGATTTGAAGGTAAAATCCTCAAATATGGTAAAATAGTGACTTTTTTCACGTTTTTCATGTAGTTTGATACTACGTAAATATATTCATTTTTACCAATATTTCGATTCTATTTCATGTAGTATCACGATATGTGATTTCGCCTTCAAATCTCAGAATTTCGCATAATATTGCATTTTAAGGAAGTTTTCTTGCATTTTGTTTCGTACGAAAAATAATCGAATTTAGCAATATTTTGACGTTTATCATCCCCTTTTTCTTTATGTGAGTTAAACAAAATATCATCGAATTAGGCAATATTTTGCCGTTTTTCCACGTTTTGTGAATTTTCAGTCTATGGGTATTAATTCATATATATACGATAAAAATGATGCAAACACATAATTGATTAGATAATAACCTTAAATACTTCATTTTCAATCATCTATTTGTTTCTCGTTAAAATACTGAGTAATATATTGAAAAGGGGAGAAGTTCGGTTTTTATTGCATATATCGACGTTTCAGCCGGATTAGAACGGTTTTACGTGTACATCTTCCCTTGGTAATATAAACGAAAAATCAGGAACATTTTAATTAATTCTAATGAAAACACATTGTTTTTTATCATTTGTATTGGAAGCAACATTGTCATCTCTTTTCTTGGATCTAAATAATACGAAACCTCGCTCTATGATTTGAAGTTAAAATCCTCAAATATGGTTAAATATTGACTTTTTTCACGTTTTTCATGTAGTTTGATATTACGTAAATATATTCATTTTTACCAATATTTCGATACTATTTCATGTAGTATCACGATATGTGATTTGGCCTTCAAATCTCAGAATTTCGCATAATATTGCATTTCAAGCAAGTTTTCTTGCATTTCGTTTCGTACGAAAAATCATCGAATTTAGCAATCTTTTGACGTTTATTATCCCCTTTTCCTTTATGTGACTTCAACAAAATATCATCGAATTAGGCAATATTTTGCCGTTTTCCACGTGTTTGTGAATTTACAGTCTATGGGTAATAATTCATATATATACGATAAAAATGATGCAAACACATAATTGATTAAATAATAACCATAAATACTTCATTTTCAATCATCTATTTGTTTCTCGTTAAAATACTGAGGAAGATATTGAAAAGGGGAGAAGTCCTGTTTTTATTGCATATATTGACGTTTCAGACGGAATAGAGCGATTTTCGTGTACATCTTCCATCGGTAATACAAACGGAAAATCAGGAACATTTTAGTTAATACTAATGAAAACACATTGATTTTTATCATTTGTATTGGAAACAACATTGTCATATGTCTTTTCTTGGATCTAAATAATACGAAACCTCGCTCTATGATTTGAAGTTAAAATCCTCAAATATGGTTAAATATTGACTTTTTTCACGTTTTTCATGTAGTTTGATATAACGTAAATATATTCATTTTTACCAATATTTCGATACTATTTCATGTAGTATCACGATATATGATTTGGCCTTCAAATCTCAGAATTTCGCATAATATTGCATTTTAAGCAAGTTTTCTTGCATTTTGTTTCATACGAAAAATCATCGAATTTAGCAATATTTTGACGTTTATCATCCCCTTTTCCTTTATGTGACTTAAACAAAATATTATCGAATTAGGCAATATTTTGCCGTTTTTCCACGTTTTTGTGAATGTTCAGTCTAAGGGTATTAATTCATATATATACGATAAAAATTATGCTAACACATAATTGATTAGATAATAACTATAAATACTTCATTTTCATTCATCTATTTGTTTCTCGTTAAAATACTGAGTAATATATTGAAAAGGGGAGAAGTTCGGTTTTTATTGCATATATCGACGTTTCAGCCGGAATAGAGCGATTTTCGTGTACATCTTCCATCGGTAATATAAACGGAAAATCAGGAACATTTTAGTTAATACTAATGAAAACACATTGATTTTTATCATTTGTATTGGAAACAACATTGTCATATGTCTTTTCTTGGATCTAAATAATACGAAACCTCGCTCTATGATTTGAAGTTAAAATCCTCAAATATGGTTAAATATTGACTTTTTTCACGTTTTTCATGTAGTTTGATACTAGGTAAATATATTCATTTTTACCAATATTTCGATTCTATTTCATGTAGTATCACGATATGTGATTAGGCCTTCAAATCTCAGAATTTCGCATAATATTGCATTTTAAGGAAGTTTTCTTGCATTTTGTTTCGTACGAAAAATCATCGAATTTAGCAATATTTTGACGTTTATCATCCCCTTTTCCTTTATGTGTCTTAAACAAAATATTATCGAATTAGGCAATATTTTGCCGTTTTTCCACGTTTTTGTGAATGTTCAGTCTAAGGGTATTAATTCATATATATACGATAAAAATGATGCAAACACATAATTGATTAGATAATAACTATAAATACTTCATTTTCATTCATCTATTTGTTTCTCGTTAAAATACTGAGTAGGATATTGAAAAGGGGAGAAGTCCTGTTTTAATTGCATATATTGACGTTTCAGACGGAATAGAGCGATTTTCGTGTACATCTTCCATCGGTAATACAAACGGAAAATCAGGAACATTTTAGTTAATACTAATGAAAACACATTGATTTTTATCATTTGTATTGGAAACAACATTGTCATATGTCTTTTCTTGGATCTAAATAATACGAAACCTCGCTCTATGATTTGAAGTTAAAATCCTCAAATATGGTTAAATATTGACTTTTTTCACGTTTTTCATGTAGTTTGATATTACGTAAATATATTCATTTTTACCAATATTTCGATACTATTTCATGTAGTATCACGATATATGATTTGGCCTTCAAATCTCAGAATTTCGCATAATATTGCATTTTAAGCAAGTTTTCTTGCATTTTGTTTCATACGAAAAATCATCGAATTTAGCAATATTTTGACGTTTATCATCCCCTTTTCCTTTATGTGACTTAAACAAAATATTATCGAATTAGGCAATATTTTGCCGTTTTTCCACGTTTTTGTGAATGTTCAGTCTAAGGGTATTAATTCATATATATACGATAAAAATTATGCTAACACATAATTGATTAGATAATAACTATAAATACTTCATTTTCATTCATCTATTTGTTTCTCGTTAAAATACTGAGTAATATATTGAAAAGGGGAGAAGTTCGGTTTTTATTGCATATATCGACGTTTCAGCCGGAATAGAGCGATTTTCGTGTACATCTTCCATCGGTAATATAAACGGAAAATCAGGAACATTTTAGTTAATACTAATGAATACACATTGATTTTTATCATTTGTATTGGAAACAACATTGTCATATGTCTTTTCTTGGATCTAAATAATACGAAACCTCGCTCTATGATTTGAAGTTAAAATCCTCAAATATGGTTAAATATTGACTTTTTTCACGTTTTTCATGTAGTTGGATACTACGTAAATATATTCATTTTTACCAATATTTCGATTCTATTTCATGTTGTATCACGATATGTGATTAGGCCTTCAAATCTCAGAATTTCGCATAATATTGCATTTAAGGAAGTTTTCTTGCATTTTGTTTCGTACGAAAAATCATCGAATTTAGCAATATTTTGACGTTTATCATCCCCTTTTCCTTTGTGTGTCTTAAACAAAATATTATCGAATTAAGCAATATTTTGCCGTTTTTCCACGTTTTTGTGAATGTTCAGTCTAAGGGTATTAATTCATATATATATACGATAAAAATGATGCAAACACATAATTGATTAGATAATAACTATAAATACTTCATTTTCATTCATCTATTTGTTTCTCGTTAAAATACTGAGTAAGATATTGAAAAGGGGAGAAGTCCTGTTTTTATTGCATATATTGACGTTTCAGACGGAATAGAGCGATTTTCGTGTACATCTTCCATCGGTAATACAAACGGAAAATCAGGAACATTTTAGTTAATACTAATGAAAACACATTGATTTTTATCATTTGTATTGGAAACAACATTGTCATATGTCTTTTCTTGGATCTAAATAATACGAAACCTCGCTCTATGATTTGAAGTTAAAATCCTCAAATATGGTTAAATATTGACTTTTTTCACGTTTTTCATGTAGTTTGATATTACGTAAATATATTCATTTTTACCAATATTTCGATACTATTTCATGTAGTATCACGATATATAATTTGGCCTTCAAATCTCAGAATTTCGCATAATATTGCATTTAAGCAAGTTTTCTTGCATTTGTTTCATACGAAAATCATCGAATTTAGCAATATTTGACGTTTATCATCCCCTTTTCCTTTATGTGACTTAAACAAAATATTATCGAATTAGGCAATATTTTGCCGTTTTTCCACGTTTTTGTGAATGTTCAGTCTAAGGGTATTAATTCATATATATACGATAAAATTGATGCTAACACATAATTGATTAGATAATAACTATAAATACTTCATTTTCATTCATCTATTTGTTTCTCGTTAAAATACTGAGTAAGATATTGAAAAGGGGAGAAGTTCGGTTTTTATTGCATATATCGACGTTTCAGCCGGATTAGAACGGTTTTACGTGTACATCTTCCCTTGGTAATATAAACGAAAAATCAGGAACATTTTAGTTAATTCTAATGAAAACACATTGTTTTTTATCATTTGTATTGGAAACAACATTGTCATATGTCTTTTCTTGGATCTAAATAATACGAAACCTCGCTCTATGATTTGAAGGTAAAATCCTCAAATATGGTAAAATAGTGACTTTTTTCACGTTTTTCATGTAGTTTTATACTACGTAAATATATTCATTTTTACCAATATTTCGATTCTATTTCATGTAGTATCACGATATGTGATTTCGCCTTCAAATCTCAGAATTTCGCATAATATTGCATTTTAAGGAAGTTTTCTTGCATTTTGTTTCGTACGAAAAATCATCGAATTTAGCAATATTTTGACGTTTATCATCCCCTTTTCCTTTATCTGAGTTAAACAAAATATCATCGAATTAGGCAATATTTTGCCGTTTTTCCACGTTTTTGTGAATTTTCAGTCTATGGGTATTAATTCATATATATACGATAAAAATGATGCAAACACATAATTGATTAGATAATAACCTTAAATACTTTATTTTCAATCATCTATTTGTTTCTCGTTAAAATACTGAGTAATATATTGAAAAGGGGAGAAGTTCGGTTTTTATTGCATATATCGACGTTTCAGCCGGAATAGAGCGATTTTCGTGTACATCTTCCATCGGTAATATAAACGGAAAATCAGGAACATTTTAGTTAATACTAATGAAAACACATTGATTTTTATCATTTGTATTGGAAACAACATTGTCATATGTCTTTTCTTGGATCTAAATAATACGAAACCTCGCTCTATGATTTGAAGTTAAAATCCTCAAATATGGTTAAATATTGACTTTTTTCACGTTTTTCATGTAGTTTGATACTACGTAAGTATATTCATTTTTACCAATATTTCGATTCTATTTCATGTAGTATCACGATATGTGATTAGGCCTTCAAATCTCAGAATTTCGCATAATATTGCATTTTAAGGAAGTTTTCTTGCATTTTGTTTCGTACGAAAAATCATCGAATTTAGCAATATTTTGACGTTTATCATCCCCTTTTCCTTTATGTGTCTTAAACAAAATATTATCGAATTAGGCAATATTTTGCCGTTTTCCACGTTTTTGTGAATGTTCAGTCTAAGGGTATTAATTCATATATATACGATAAAAATGATGCTAACACATAATTGATTAGATAATAACTATAAATACTTCATTTTCATTCATCTATTTGTTTCTCGTTAAAATACTGAGTAATATATTGAAAAGGGGAGAAGTTCGGTTTTTATTGCATATATCGACGTTTCAGCCGGAATAGAGCGATTTTCGTGTACATCTTCCATCGGTAATATAAACGGAAAATCAGGAACATTTTAGTTAATACTAATGAAAACACATTGATTTTTATCATTTGTATTGGAAACAACATTGTCATATGTCTTTTCTTGGATCTAAATAATACGAAACCTCGCTCTATGATTTGAAGTTAAAATCCTCAAATATGGTTAAATATTGACTTTTTTCACGTTTTTCATGTAGTTTGATACTAGGTAAATATATTCATTTTTACCAATATTTCGATTCTATTTTCATGTAGTATCACGATATGTGATTAGGCCTTCAAATCTCAGAATTTCGCATAATATTGCATTTTAAGCAAGTTTTCTTGCATTTTGTTTCGTACGAAAAATCATCGAATTTAGCAATATTTTGACGTTTATCATCCCCTTTTCCTTTATGTGTCTTAAACAAAATATTATCGAATTAGGCAATATTTTGCCGTTTTTCCACGTTTTTGTGAATGTTCAGTCTAAGGGTATTAATTCATATATATACGATAAAAATGATGCAAACACATAATTGATTAGATAATAACTATAAATACTTCATTTTCATTCATCTATTTGTTTCTCGTTAAAATACTGAGTAGGATATTGAAAAGGGGAGAAGTTCCTGTTTTATTGCATATATTGACGTTTCAGACGGAATAGAGCGATTTTCGTGTACATCTTCCATCGGTAATACAAACGGAAAATCAGGAACATTTTAGTTAATACTAATGAAAACACATTGATTTTTATCACTTGTATTGGAAACAACATTGTCATATGTCTTTTCTTGGATCTAAATAATACGAAACCTCGCTCTATGATTTGAAGTTAAAATCCTCAAATATGGTTAAATATTGACTTTTTTCACGTTTTTCATGTAGTTTGATATTACGTAAATATATTCATTTTTACCAATATTTCGATACTATTTCATGTAGTATCACGATATAGTGATTTGGCCTTCAAATCTCAGAATTTCGCATAATATTGCATTTTAAGCAAGTTTTCTTGCATTTTGTTTCATACGAAAAATCATCGAATTTAGCAATATTTTGACGTTTATCATCCCCTTTTCCTTTATGTGACTTAAACAAAATATTATCGAATTAGGCAATATTTTGCCGTTTTTCCACGTTTTTTGTGAATGTTCAGTCTAAGGGTATTAATTCATATATATACGATAAAAATTATGCTAACACATAATTGATTAGATAATAACCTATAAATACTTCATTTTCATTCATCTATTTGTTTCTCGTTAAAATACTGAGTAATATATTGAAAAGGGGAGAAGTTCGGTTTTTATTGCATATATCGACGTTTCAGCCGGAATAGAGCGATTTTCGTGTACATCTTCCATCGGTAATATAAACGGAAAAATCAGGAACATTTAGTTAATACTAATGAAAACACATTGATTTTTATCTTGTATTGGAAACAACATTGTCATATGTCTTTTCTTGGATCTAAATAATACGAAACCTCGCTCTATGATTTGAAGTAAAATCCTCAATATGGTTAAATATTGACTTTTTTCACGTTTTTCATGTAGTTTGATACTACGTAAAATATTCATTTTACCAATATTTCGACTATTTCATGTAGTATCACGATATTGATTTGGCCTTCAAATCTCAGAATTTCGCATAATATTGCATTTTAAGCAAGTTTTCTTGCATTTTGTTTCGTACGAAAAATCATCGAATTTAGCAATATTTTGACGTTATCATCCCCTTTCCTTTATGGTTAAACAAAATATTATCGAATTAGGCAATATTTTGCCGTTTTTCCACGTTTTTGTGAATGTTCAGTCTAAGGGTATTAATTCATATATATACGATAAAAATGATGCAAACACATAATTGATTAGATAATAACTATAAATACTTCATTTTCATTCATCTATTTGTTTCTCGTTAAAATACTGAGTAAGATATTGAAAAGGGGAGAAGTTCGGTTTTATTGCATATATCGACGTTTCAGCGGAATAGAGCGATTTTCGTGTACATCTTCCATGTAATATAAACGAAAATCAGGAACATTTTAGTTAATACTAATGAAACACACATTGATTTTTATCATTTGTATTGGAAACAACATTGTCATATGTCTTTTCTTGGATCTAAATAATACGAAACCTCGCTCTATGATTTGAAGTTAAAATCCTCAAATATGGTTAAATATTGACTTTTTCACGTTTTTCATGTAGTTTGATATTACGTAAAATATATTCATTTTTACCAATATTTCGATACTATTTCATGTGTATCACGATATTGATTGGCCTTCAAATCTCAGAATTTCGCATAATATTGCATTTTAAGCAAGTTTTCTTGCATTTTGTTTCGTACGAAAAATCATCGAATTTACAATATTTTGACGTTTATCATCCCCTTTTCCTTATGTGACTTAAACAAAATATTATCGAATTAGGCAATATTTTGCCGTTTTTCCACGTTTTTGTGAATGTTCAGTCTAAGGTATTAATTCATATATATACGATAAAAATGATGCTAACACATAATTGATTAGATAATAACTATAAATACTTCATTTTCATTCATCTATTTGTTTCTCGTTAAAATACTGAGTAAGATATTGAAAAGGGGAGAAGTTCGGTTTTTATTGCATATATCGACGTTTCAGCCGGATTAGACGGTTTTCGTGTACATCTTCCCTTGGTAATATAAACGAAAAATCAGGAACATTTTAGTTAATTACTAATGAAAACACATTGTTTTTTATCATTTGTATTGGAAACAACATTGTCATATGTCTTTTCTTGGATCTAAATAATACGAAACCTCGCTCTATGATTTGAAGGTTAAAATCCTCAAATATGGTAATATTGACTTTTTCACGTTTTTCATGTAGTTTGATACTACGTAAATATATTCATTTTTACCAATTTTCGATTCTATTTCATGTAGTATCACGATATGTGATTTGGCCTTCAAATCTCAGAATTTCGCATAATATTGCATTTTAAGGAAGTTTTCTTGCATTTTGTTTCGTACGAAAAATCATCGATTTAGCAATTTTTGACGTTTATCATCCCCTTTTCCTTTATGTGAGTTAAACAAAATATCATCGAATTAGGCAATATTTTGCCGTTTTTCCACGTTTTGTGATTTTCAGCTCTGGGTATTAATTCATATATATACGATAAAAATGATGCAAACACATAATGATTAGATAATAACCTTAAATACTTCATTT